>NW_028175328.1:0-157776 GCF_965226575.1 Pagrus pagrus
TGATGTTTCTTTTGTCAGTGGGGAAACTATAGTGCCTGTAGTAGTTAATACAGAAGCAGGAAGAAGTGTGGCGAGGTGATACAAAAAGCCTCAAAGCTGGCGTATGGGGGAGGCTGGGAATGGATGGTTGGGTTAAAGAAAAGTCACCATTTTTCATGAATACATGGGCCGATTTTTTCAATAGCTCCCAGGTCATTTGACCGATTGACTCGAAATCAATGCCAAATGTCGTCCTATACTGGTAGAATGAGACACAGCAGTTTTTATTGGATTTTAGTGGAATTTCTATTTTTCATGAATATTTTCATGAAAAATCACCATTTTTGGCGAATACACCGCCCGATTTTTTCAATAGCTCCCAGGTCATTTGAGCCATCGACTTCAAATCAATGCCGACATGTCTTGTTACACTGGTAGAATGAGACACAGCAGTTTTTATTGGATTTTAGCGGAATTTCTATTTTTCATGAATATTTTCATGAATAATCACCATTTTTGGCGAATACACCGCCCAATTTTTTCAATAGCTCCCAGGTCTTTGGACCGATTGACTCGAAATTTCTCCCAAACGTGGTCCTATACTGGCTGAACAAGACACAGCAGTCCCCATTGGATTCGGGTGGAATTTGTATTTTTGGTGAATATTTTAGTGAAAAGGGACAATCTTTCATGGGGCTGGGTTAAGGCTACGGTTAGGGTTAGGGTTATGGGGCTAGGGTTAGGGTTACAGTCGTCTTTTGGCCAATTGACTCGAAATTGATCACGAATGTCCTCGATGCCGGTGGAAGGAAGAGACAGCAGTTTTTATTGGATTTTAGTGGAATTTGTATTTTTGGTGAATATTTTAAAGAAAGGCGGCCATTTTTCATGAATACCTCTGCCCATTTTTTCAATAGCTTCCAGGTCTTTGGACCGATTGACTCCAAATCTCTCCCAAACGTGGTCCTATACTGGCTGAACGAGACACAGCAGTCCCCATTGGATTCGGGTGGAATTTGTATTTTTGGTGAATATTTTAGTGAAAGGGGGCCATTTTTCATGAAAACCTCGGCCCATTTTTTCAATAGCTTCCAGGTCTTTGGACCGATTGACTCCAAATTTCTCCCAGACGTGGTCCTATACTGGCTGAACGAGACACAGCAGTCCCCATTGGATTCGGGTGGAATTTGTATTTTTGGTGAATATTTTAGTGAAAAGGGACAATCTTTCATGGGGCTGGGTTAAGGCTACGGTTAGGGTTAGGGTTATGGGGCTAGGGTTAGGGTTACGGTCGTCTTTTGGCCGATTGACTCGAAATTGATCACGAATGTCCTCCATGCCGGTGGAAGGAAGGGACAGCAGTTTTTATTGGATTTTAGTGGAATTTGTATTTTTGGTGAATATTTTAAAGAAAGGCGGCCATTTTTCATGAATACCTCTGCCCATTTTTTCAATAGCTTCCAGGTCTTTGGACCGATTGACTCCAAATCTCTCCCAAACGTGGTCCTATACTGGCTGAACGAGACACAGCAGTCCCCATTGGATTCGGGTGGAATTTGTATTTTTGGTGAATATTTTAGTGAAAGGGGGCCATTTTTCATGAAAACCTCGGCCCATTTTGGACTCCAAATTTCTCCCAGACGTGGTCCTATACTGGCTGAACGAGACACAGCAGTCCCCATTGGATTCGGGTGGAATTTGTATTTTTGGTGAATATTTTAGTGAAAAGGGACAATCTTTCATGGGGCTGGGTTAAGGCTACGGTTAGGGTTAGGGTTATGGGGCTAGGGTTAGGGTTACGGTCGTCTTTTGGCCGATTGACTCGAAATTGATCACGAATGTCCTTGATGCCGGTGGAAGGAAGGGACAGCAGTTTTTATTGTATTTTAGTGTAATTTGTATTTTTGGTGAATATTTTAAAGAAAGGCGGCCATTTTTCATGAATACCTCTGCCCATTTTTTCAATAGCTTCCAGGTCTTTGGACCGATTGACTCCAAATCTCTCCCAAACGTGGTCCTATACTGGCTGAACGAGACACAGCAGTCCCCATTGGATTCGGGTGGAATTTGTATTTTTGGTGAATATTTTAGTGAAAGGGGGCCATTTTTCATGAAAACCTCGGCCCATTTTTTCAATAGCTTCCAGGTCTTTGGACCGATTGACTCCAAATTTCTCCCAGACGTGGTCCTATACTGGCTGAACGAGACACAGCAGTCCCCATTGGATTCGGGTGGAATTTGTATTTTTGGTGAATATTTTAGTGAAAAGGGACAATCTTTCATGGGGCTGGGTTAAGGCTACGGTTAGGGTTAGGGTTATGGGGCTAGGGTTAGGGTTACGGTCGTCTTTTGGCCGATTGACTCGAAATTGATCACGAATGTCCTCCATGCCGGTGGAAGGAAGGGACAGCAGTTTTTATTGGATTTTAGTGGAATTTGTATTTTTGGTGAATATTTTAAAGAAAGGCGGCCATTTTTCATGAATACCTCTGCCCATTTTTTCAATAGCTTCCAGGTCTTTGGACCGATTGACTCCAAATCTCTCCCAAACGTGGTCCTATACTGGCTGAACGAGACACAGCAGTCCCCATTGGATTCGGGTGGAATTTGTATTTTTGGTGAATATTTTAGTGAAAGGGGGCCATTTTTCATGAAAACCTCGGCCCATTTTTTCAATAGCTTCCAGGTCTTTGGACCGATTGACTCCAAATTTCTCCCAGACGTGGTCCTATACTGGCTGAACGAGACACAGCAGTCCCCATTGGATTCGGGTGGAATTTGTATTTTTGGTGAATATTTTAGTGAAAAGGGACAATCTTTCATGGGGCTGGGTTAAGGCTACGGTTAGGGTTAGGGTTATGGGGCTAGGGTTAGGGTTACGGTCGTCTTTTGGCCGATTGACTCGAAATTGATCACGAATGTCCTCCATGCCGGTGGAAGGAAGGGACAGCAGTTTTTATTGGATTTTAGTGGAATTTGTATTTTTGGTGAATATTTTAAAGAAAGGCGGCCATTTTTCATGAATACCTCTGCCCATTTTTTCAATAGCTTCCAGGTCTTTGGACCGATTGACTCCAAATCTCTCCCAAACGTGGTCCTATACTGGCTGAACGAGACACAGCAGTCCCCATTGGATTCGGGTGGAATTTGTATTTTTGGTGAATATTTTAGTGAAAGGGGGCCATTTTTCATGAAAACCTCGGCCCATTTTTTCAATAGCTTCCAGGTCTTTGGACCGATTGACTCCAAATTTCTCCCAGACGTGGTCCTATACTGGCTGAACGAGACACAGCAGTCCCCATTGGATTCGGGTGGAATTTGTATTTTTGGTGAATATTTTAGTGAAAAGGGACAATCTTTCATGGGGCTGGGTTAAGGCTACGGTTAGGGTTAGGGTTATGGGGCTAGGGTTAGGGTTACGGTCGTCTTTTGGCCGATTGACTCGAAATTGATCACGAATGTCCTCGATGCCGGTGGAAGGAAGGGACAGCAGTTTTTATTGGATTTTAGTGGAATTTGTATTTTTGGTGAATATTTTAAAGAAAGGCGGCCATTTTTCATGAATACCTCTGCCCATTTTTTCAATAGCTTCCAGGTCTTTGGACCGATTGACTCCAAATCTCTCCCAAACGTGGTCCTATACTGGCTGAACGAGACACAGCAGTCCCCATTGGATTCGGGTGGAATTTGTATTTTTGGTGAATATTTTAGTGAAAGGGGGCCATTTTTCATGAAAACCTCGGCCCATTTTTTCAATAGCTTCCAGGTCTTTGGACCGATTGACTCCAAATTTCTCCCAGACGTGGTCCTATACTGGCTGAACGAGACACAGCAGTCCCCATTGGATTCGGGTGGAATTTGTATTTTTGGTGAATATTTTAGTGAAAAGGGACAATCTTTCATGGGGCTGGGTTAAGGCTACGGTTAGGGTTAGGGTTATGGGGCTAGGGTTAGGGTTACGGTCGTCTTTTGGCCGATTGACTCGAAATTGATCACGAATGTCCTCGATGCCGGTGGAAGGAAGGGACAGCAGTTTTTATTGGATTTTAGTGGAATTTGTATTTTTGGTGAATATTTTAAAGAAAGGCGGCCATTTTTCATGAATACCTCTGCCCATTTTTTCAATAGCTTCCAGGTCTTTGGACCGATTGACTCCAAATCTCTCCCAAACGTGGTCCTATACTGGCTGAACGAGACACAGCAGTCCCCATTGGATTCGGGTGGAATTTGTATTTTTGGTGAATATTTTAGTGAAAGGGGGCCATTTTTCATGAAAACCTCGGCCCATTTTTTCAATAGCTTCCAGGTCTTTGGACCGATTGACTCCAAATTTCTCCCAGACGTGGTCCTATACTAGCTGAACGAGACACAGCAGTCCCCATTGGATTCGGGTGGAATTTGTATTTTTGGTGAATATTTTAGTGAAAAGGGACAATCTTTCATGGGGCTGGGTTAAGGCTACGGTTAGGGTTAGGGTTATGGGGCTAGGGTTAGGGTTACGGTCGTCTTTTGGCCGATTGACTCGAAATTGATCACGAATGTCCTCCATGCCGGTGGAAGGAAGGGACAGCAGTTTTTATTGGATTTTAGTGGAATTTGTATTTTTGGTGAATATTTTAAAGAAAGGCGGCCATTTTTCATGAATACCTCTGCCCATTTATTCAATAGCTTCCAGGTCTTTGGACCGATTGACTCCAAATCTCTCCCAAACGTGGTCCTATACTGGCTGAACGAGACACAGCAGTCCCCATTGGATTCGGGTGGAATTTGTATTTTTGGTGAATATTTTAGTGAAAGGGGGCCATTTTTCATGAAAACCTCGGCCCATTTTTTCAATAGCTTCCAGGTCTTTGGACCGATTGACTCCAAATTTCTCCCAGACGTGGTCCTATACTGGCTGAACGAGACACAGCAGTCCCCATTGGATTCGGGTGGAATTTGTATTTTTGGTGAATATTTTAGTGAAAAGGGACAATCTTTCATGGGGCTGGGTTAAGGCTACGGTTAGGGTTAGGGTTATGGGGCTAGGGTTAGGGTTACGGTCGTCTTTTGGCCGATTGACTCGAAATTGATCACGAATGTCCTCGATGCCGGTGGAAGGAAGGGACAGCAGTTTTTATTGGATTTTAGTGGAATTTGTATTTTTGGTGAATATTTTAAAGAAAGGCGGCCATTTTTCATGAATACCTCTGCCCATTTTTTCAATAGCTTCCAGGTCTTTGGACCGATTGACTCCAAATCTCTCCCAAACGTGGTCCTATACTGGCTGAACGAGACACAGCAGTCCCCATTGGATTCGGGTGGAATTTGTATTTTTGGTGAATATTTTAGTGAAAGGGGGCCATTTTTCATGAAAACCTCGGCCCATTTTTTCAATAGCTTCCAGGTCTTTGGACCGATTGACTCCAAATTTCTCCCAGACGTGGTCCTATACTAGCTGAACGAGACACAGCAGTCCCCATTGGATTCGGGTGGAATTTGTATTTTTGGTGAATATTTTAGTGAAAAGGGACAATCTTTCATGGGGCTGGGTTAAGGCTACGGTTAGGGTTAGGGTTATGGGGCTAGGGTTAGGGTTACGGTCGTCTTTTGGCCGATTGACTCGAAATTGATCACGAATGTCCTCCATGCCGGTGGAAGGAAGGGACAGCAGTTTTTATTGGATTTTAGTGGAATTTGTATTTTTGGTGAATATTTTAAAGAAAGGCGGCCATTTTTCATGAATACCTCTGCCCATTTATTCAATAGCTTCCAGGTCTTTGGACCGATTGACTCCAAATCTCTCCCAAACGTGGTCCTATACTGGCTGAACGAGACACAGCAGTCCCCATTGGATTCGGGTGGAATTTGTATTTTTGGTGAATATTTTAGTGAAAGGGGGCCATTTTTCATGAAAACCTCGGCCCATTTTTTCAATAGCTTCCAGGTCTTTGGACCGATTGACTCCAAATTTCTCCCAGACGTGGTCCTATACTGGCTGAACGAGACACAGCAGTCCCCATTGGATTCGGGTGGAATTTGTATTTTTGGTGAATATTTTAGTGAAAAGGGACAATCTTTCATGGGGCTGGGTTAAGGCTACGGTTAGGGTTAGGGTTATGGGGCTAGGGTTAGGGTTACGGTCGTCTTTTGGCCGATTGACTCGAAATTGATCACGAATGTCCTCGATGCCGGTGGAAGGAAGGGACAGCAGTTTTTATTGGATTTTAGTGGAATTTGTATTTTTGGTGAATATTTTAAAGAAAGGCGGCCATTTTTCATGAATACCTCTGCCCATTTTTTCAATAGCTTCCAGGTCTTTGGACCGATTGACTCCAAATCTCTCCCAAACGTGGTCCTATACTGGCTGAACGAGACACAGCAGTCCCCATTGGATTCGGGTGGAATTTGTATTTTTGGTGAATATTTTAGTGAAAGGGGGCCATTTTTCATGAAAACCTCGGCCCATTTTTTCAATAGCTTCCAGGTCTTTGGACCGATTGACTCCAAATTTCTCCCAGACGTGGTCCTATACTGGCTGAACGAGACACAGCAGTCCCCATTGGATTCGGGTGGAATTTGTATTTTTGGTGAATATTTTAGTGAAAAGGGACAATCTTTCATGGGGCTGGGTTAAGGCTACGGTTAGGGTTAGGGTTATGGGGCTAGGGTTAGGGTTACGGTCGTCTTTTGGCCGATTGACTCGAAATTGATCACGAATGTCCTCGATGCCGGTGGAAGGAAGGGACAGCAGTTTTTATTGGATTTTAGTGGAATTTGTATTTTTGGTGAATATTTTAAAGAAAGGCGGCCATTTTTCATGAATACCTCTGCCCATTTTTTCAATAGCTTCCAGGTCTTTGGACCGATTGACTCCAAATCTCTCCCAAACGTGGTCCTATACTGGCTGAACGAGACACAGCAGTCCCCATTGGATTCGGGTGGAATTTGTATTTTTGGTGAATATTTTAGTGAAAGGGGGCCATTTTTCATGAAAACCTCGGCCCATTTTTTCAATAGCTTCCAGGTCTTTGGACCGATTGACTCCAAATTTCTCCCAGACGTGGTCCTATACTGGCTGAACGAGACACAGCAGTCCCCATTGGATTCGGGTGGAATTTGTATTTTTGGTGAATATTTTAGTGAAAAGGGACAATCTTTCATGGGGCTGGGTTAAGGCTACGGTTAGGGTTAGGGTTATGGGGCTAGGGTTAGGGTTACGGTCGTCTTTTGGCCGATTGACTCGAAATTGATCACGAATGTCCTCCATGCCGGTGGAAGGAAGGGACAGCAGTTTTTATTGGATTTTAGTGGAATTTGTATTTTTGGTGAATATTTTAAAGAAAGGCGGCCATTTTTCATGAATACCTCTGCCCATTTTTTCAATAGCTTCCAGGTCTTTGGACCGATTGACTCCAAATCTCTCCCAAACGTGGTCCTATACTGGCTGAACGAGACACAGCAGTCCCCATTGGATTCGGGTGGAATTTGTATTTTTGGTGAATATTTTAGTGAAAGGGGGCCATTTTTCATGAAAACCTCGGCCCATTTTTTCAATAGCTTCCAGGTCTTTGGACCGATTGACTCCAAATTTCTCCCAGACGTGGTCCTATACTGGCTGAACGAGACACAGCAGTCCCCATTGGATTCGGGTGGAATTTGTATTTTTGGTGAATATTTTAGTGAAAAGGGACAATCTTTCATGGGGCTGGGTTAAGGCTACGGTTAGGGTTAGGGTTATGGGGCTAGGGTTAGGGTTACGGTCGTCTTTTGGCCGATTGACTCGAAATTGATCACGAATGTCCTCGATGCCGGTGGAAGGAAGGGACAGCAGTTTTTATTGGATTTTAGTGGAATTTGTATTTTTGGTGAATATTTTAAAGAAAGGCGGCCATTTTTCATGAATACCTCTGCCCATTTTTTCAATAGCTTCCAGGTCTTTGGACCGATTGACTCCAAATCTCTCCCAAACGTGGTCCTATACTGGCTGAACGAGACACAGCAGTCCCCATTGGATTCGGGTGGAATTTGTATTTTTGGTGAATATTTTAGTGAAAGGGGGCCATTTTTCATGAAAACCTCGGCCCATTTTTTCAATAGCTTCCAGGTCTTTGGACCGATTGACTCCAAATTTCTCCCAGACGTGGTCCTATACTGGCTGAACGAGACACAGCAGTCCCCATTGGATTCGGGTGGAATTTGTATTTTTGGTGAATATTTTAGTGAAAAGGGACAATCTTTCATGGGGCTGGGTTAAGGCTACGGTTAGGGTTAGGGTTATGGGGCTAGGGTTAGGGTTACGGTCGTCTTTTGGCCGATTGACTCGAAATTGATCACGAATGTCCTCCATGCCGGTGGAAGGAAGGGACAGCAGTTTTTATTGGATTTTAGTGGAATTTGTATTTTTGGTGAATATTTTAAAGAAAGGCGGCCATTTTTCATGAATACCTCTGCCCATTTTTTCAATAGCTTCCAGGTCTTTGGACCGATTGACTCCAAATCTCTCCCAAACGTGGTCCTATACTGGCTGAACGAGACACAGCAGTCCCCATTGGATTTGGGTGGAATTTGTATTTTTGGTGAATATTTTAGTGAAAGGGGGCCATTTTTCATGAAAACCTCGGCCCATTTTTTCAATAGCTTCCAGGTCTTTGGACCGATTGACTCCAAATTTCTCCCAGACGTGGTCCTATACTGGCTGAACGAGACACAGCAGTCCCCATTGGATTCGGGTGGAATTTGTATTTTTGGTGAATATTTTAGTGAAAAGGGACAATCTTTCATGGGGCTGGGTTAAGGCTACGGTTAGGGTTAGGGTTATGGGGCTAGGGTTAGGGTTACGGTCGTCTTTTGGCCGATTGACTCGAAATTGATCACGAATGTCCTCCATGCCGGTGGAAGGAAGGGACAGCAGTTTTTATTGGATTTTAGTGGAATTTGTATTTTTGGTGAATATTTTAAAGAAAGGCGGCCATTTTTCATGAATACCTCTGCCCATTTTTTCAATAGCTTCCAGGTCTTTGGACCGATTGACTCCAAATCTCTCCCAAACGTGGTCCTATACTGGCTGAACGAGACACAGCAGTCCCCATTGGATTTGGGTGGAATTTGTATTTTTGGTGAATATTTTAGTGAAAGGGGGCCATTTTTCATGAAAACCTCGGCCCATTTTTTCAATAGCTTCCAGGTCTTTGGACCGATTGACTCCAAATTTCTCCCAGACGTGGTCCTATACTGGCTGAACGAGACACAGCAGTCCCCATTGGATTCGGGTGGAATTTGTATTTTTGGTGAATATTTTAGTGAAAAGGGACAATCTTTCATGGGGCTGGGTTAAGGCTACGGTTAGGGTTAGGGTTATGGGGCTAGGGTTAGGGTTACGGTCGTCTTTTGGCCGATTGACTCGAAATTGATCACGAATGTCCTCCATGCCGGTGGAAGGAAGGGACAGCAGTTTTTATTGGATTTTAGTGGAATTTGTATTTTTGGTGAATATTTTAAAGAAAGGCGGCCATTTTTCATGAATACCTCTGCCCATTTTTTCAATAGCTTCCAGGTCTTTGGACCGATTGACTCCAAATCTCTCCCAAACGTGGTCCTATACTGGCTGAACGAGACACAGCAGTCCCCATTGGATTCGGGTGGAATTTGTATTTTTGGTGAATATTTTAGTGAAAGGGGGCCATTTTTCATGAAAACCTCGGCCCATTTTTTCAATAGCTTCCAGGTCTTTGGACCGATTGACTCCAAATTTCTCCCAGACGTGGTCCTATACTGGCTGAACGAGACACAGCAGTCCCCATTGGATTCGGGTGGAATTTGTATTTTTGGTGAATATTTTAGTGAAAAGGGACAATCTTTCATGGGGCTGGGTTAAGGCTACGGTTAGGGTTAGGGTTATGGGGCTAGGGTTAGGGTTACGGTCGTCTTTTGGCCGATTGACTCGAAATTGATCACGAATGTCCTCCATGCCGGTGGAAGGAAGGGACAGCAGTTTTTATTGGATTTTAGTGGAATTTGTATTTTTGGTGAATATTTTAAAGAAAGGCGGCCATTTTTCATGAATACCTCTGCCCATTTTTTCAATAGCTTCCAGGTCTTTGGACCGATTGACTCCAAATCTCTCCCAAACGTGGTCCTATACTGGCTGAACGAGACACAGCAGTCCCCATTGGATTTGGGTGGAATTTGTATTTTTGGTGAATATTTTAGTGAAAGGGGGCCATTTTTCATGAAAACCTCGGCCCATTTTTTCAATAGCTTCCAGGTCTTTGGACCGATTGACTCCAAATTTCTCCCAGACGTGGTCCTATACTGGCTGAACGAGACACAGCAGTCCCCATTGGATTCGGGTGGAATTTGTATTTTTGGTGAATATTTTAGTGAAAAGGGACAATCTTTCATGGGGCTGGGTTAAGGCTACGGTTAGGGTTAGGGTTATGGGGCTAGGGTTAGGGTTACGGTCGTCTTTTGGCCGATTGACTCGAAATTGATCACGAATGTCCTCCATGCCGGTGGAAGGAAGGGACAGCAGTTTTTATTGGATTTTAGTGGAATTTGTATTTTTGGTGAATATTTTAAAGAAAGGCGGCCATTTTTCATGAATACCTCTGCCCATTTTTTCAATAGCTTCCAGGTCTTTGGACCGATTGACTCCAAATCTCTCCCAAACGTGGTCCTATACTGGCTGAACGAGACACAGCAGTCCCCATTGGATTCGGGTGGAATTTGTATTTTTGGTGAATATTTTAGTGAAAGGGGGCCATTTTTCATGAAAACCTCGGCCCATTTTTTCAATAGCTTCCAGGTCTTTGGACCGATTGACTCCAAATTTCTCCCAGACGTGGTCCTATACTGGCTGAACGAGACACAGCAGTCCCCATTGGATTCGGGTGGAATTTGTATTTTTGGTGAATATTTTAGTGAAAAGGGACAATCTTTCATGGGGCTGGGTTAAGGCTACGGTTAGGGTTAGGGTTATGGGGCTAGGGTTAGGGTTACGGTCGTCTTTTGGCCGATTGACTCGAAATTGATCACGAATGTCCTCCATGCCGGTGGAAGGAAGGGACAGCAGTTTTTATTGGATTTTAGTGGAATTTGTATTTTTGGTGAATATTTTAAAGAAAGGCGGCCATTTTTCATGAATACCTCTGCCCATTTTTTCAATAGCTTCCAGGTCTTTGGACCGATTGACTCCAAATCTCTCCCAAACGTGGTCCTATACTGGCTGAACGAGACACAGCAGTCCCCATTGGATTTGGGTGGAATTTGTATTTTTGGTGAATATTTTAGTGAAAGGGGGCCATTTTTCATGAAAACCTCGGCCCATTTTTTCAATAGCTTCCAGGTCTTTGGACCGATTGACTCCAAATTTCTCCCAGACGTGGTCCTATACTGGCTGAACGAGACACAGCAGTCCCCATTGGATTCGGGTGGAATTTGTATTTTTGGTGAATATTTTAGTGAAAAGGGACAATCTTTCATGGGGCTGGGTTAAGGCTACGGTTAGGGTTAGGGTTATGGGGCTAGGGTTAGGGTTACGGTCGTCTTTTGGCCGATTGACTCGAAATTGATCACGAATGTCCTCCATGCCGGTGGAAGGAAGGGACAGCAGTTTTTATTGGATTTTAGTGGAATTTGTATTTTTGGTGAATATTTTAAAGAAAGGCGGCCATTTTTCATGAATACCTCTGCCCATTTTTTCAATAGCTTCCAGGTCTTTGGACCGATTGACTCCAAATCTCTCCCAAACGTGGTCCTATACTGGCTGAACGAGACACAGCAGTCCCCATTGGATTCGGGTGGAATTTGTATTTTTGGTGAATATTTTAGTGAAAGGGGGCCATTTTTCATGAAAACCTCGGCCCATTTTTTCAATAGCTTCCAGGTCTTTGGACCGATTGACTCCAAATCTCTCCCAAACGTGGTCCTATACTGGCTGAACGAGACACAGCAGTCCCCATTGGATTCGGGTGGAATTTGTATTTTTGGTGAATATTTTAAAGAAAGGCGGCCATTTTTCATGGGGCTGGGTTAAGGCTACGGTTAGGGTTAGGGTTATGGGGCTAGGGTTAGGGTTACGGTCGTCTTTTGGCCGATTGACTCGAAATTGATCACGAATGTCCTCCATGCCGGTGGAAGGAAGGGACAGCAGTTTTTATTGGATTTTAGTGGAATTTGTATTTTTGGTGAATATTTTAAAGAAAGGCGGCCATTTTTCATGAATACCTCTGCCCATTTTTTCAATAGCTTCCAGGTCTTTGGACCGATTGACTCCAAATCTCTCCCAAACGTGGTCCTATACTGGCTGAACGAGACACAGCAGTCCCCATTGGATTCGGGTGGAATTTGTATTTTTGGTGAATATTTTAGTGAAAGGGGGCCATTTTTCATGAAAACCTCGGCCCATTTTTTCAATAGCTTCCAGGTCTTTGGACCGATTGACTCCAAATTTCTCCCAGACGTGGTCCTATACTGGCTGAACGAGACACAGCAGTCCCCATTGGATTCGGGTGGAATTTGTATTTTTGGTGAATATTTTAGTGAAAAGGGACAATCTTTCATGGGGCTGGGTTAAGGCTACGGTTAGGGTTAGGGTTATGGGGCTAGGGTTAGGGTTACGGTCGTCTTTTGGCCGATTGACTCGAAATTGATCACGAATGTCCTCCATGCCGGTGGAAGGAAGGGACAGCAGTTTTTATTGGATTTTAGTGGAATTTGTATTTTTGGTGAATATTTTAAAGAAAGGCGGCCATTTTTCATGAATACCTCTGCCCATTTTTTCAATAGCTTCCAGGTCTTTGGACCGATTGACTCCAAATCTCTCCCAAACGTGGTCCTATACTGGCTGAACGAGACACAGCAGTCCCCATTGGATTTGGGTGGAATTTGTATTTTTGGTGAATATTTTAGTGAAAGGGGGCCATTTTTCATGAAAACCTCGGCCCATTTTTTCAATAGCTTCCAGGTCTTTGGACCGATTGACTCCAAATTTCTCCCAGACGTGGTCCTATACTGGCTGAACGAGACACAGCAGTCCCCATTGGATTCGGGTGGAATTTGTATTTTTGGTGAATATTTTAGTGAAAAGGGACAATCTTTCATGGGGCTGGGTTAAGGCTACGGTTAGGGTTAGGGTTATGGGGCTAGGGTTAGGGTTACGGTCGTCTTTTGGCCGATTGACTCGAAATTGATCACGAATGTCCTCCATGCCGGTGGAAGGAAGGGACAGCAGTTTTTATTGGATTTTAGTGGAATTTGTATTTTTGGTGAATATTTTAAAGAAAGGCGGCCATTTTTCATGAATACCTCTGCCCATTTTTTCAATAGCTTCCAGGTCTTTGGACCGATTGACTCCAAATCTCTCCCAAACGTGGTCCTATACTGGCTGAACGAGACACAGCAGTCCCCATTGGATTCGGGTGGAATTTGTATTTTTGGTGAATATTTTAGTGAAAGGGGGCCATTTTTCATGAAAACCTCGGCCCATTTTTTCAATAGCTTCCAGGTCTTTGGACCGATTGACTCCAAATTTCTCCCAGACGTGGTCCTATACTGGCTGAACGAGACACAGCAGTCCCCATTGGATTCGGGTGGAATTTGTATTTTTGGTGAATATTTTAGTGAAAAGGGACAATCTTTCATGGGGCTGGGTTAAGGCTACGGTTAGGGTTAGGGTTATGGGGCTAGGGTTAGGGTTACGGTCGTCTTTTGGCCGATTGACTCGAAATTGATCACGAATGTCCTCCATGCCGGTGGAAGGAAGGGACAGCAGTTTTTATTGGATTTTAGTGGAATTTGTATTTTTGGTGAATATTTTAAAGAAAGGCGGCCATTTTTCATGAATACCTCTGCCCATTTTTTCAATAGCTTCCAGGTCTTTGGACCGATTGACTCCAAATCTCTCCCAAACGTGGTCCTATACTGGCTGAACGAGACACAGCAGTCCCCATTGGATTTGGGTGGAATTTGTATTTTTGGTGAATATTTTAGTGAAAGGGGGCCATTTTTCATGAAAACCTCGGCCCATTTTTTCAATAGCTTCCAGGTCTTTGGACCGATTGACTCCAAATTTCTCCCAGACGTGGTCCTATACTGGCTGAACGAGACACAGCAGTCCCCATTGGATTCGGGTGGAATTTGTATTTTTGGTGAATATTTTAGTGAAAAGGGACAATCTTTCATGGGGCTGGGTTAAGGCTACGGTTAGGGTTAGGGTTATGGGGCTAGGGTTAGGGTTACGGTCGTCTTTTGGCCGATTGACTCGAAATTGATCACGAATGTCCTCCATGCCGGTGGAAGGAAGGGACAGCAGTTTTTATTGGATTTTAGTGGAATTTGTATTTTTGGTGAATATTTTAAAGAAAGGCGGCCATTTTTCATGAATACCTCTGCCCATTTTTTCAATAGCTTCCAGGTCTTTGGACCGATTGACTCCAAATCTCTCCCAAACGTGGTCCTATACTGGCTGAACGAGACACAGCAGTCCCCATTGGATTCGGGTGGAATTTGTATTTTTGGTGAATATTTTAGTGAAAGGGGGCCATTTTTCATGAAAACCTCGGCCCATTTTTTCAATAGCTTCCAGGTCTTTGGACCGATTGACTCCAAATTTCTCCCAGACGTGGTCCTATACTGGCTGAACGAGACACAGCAGTCCCCATTGGATTCGGGTGGAATTTGTATTTTTGGTGAATATTTTAGTGAAAAGGGACAATCTTTCATGGGGCTGGGTTAAGGCTACGGTTAGGGTTAGGGTTATGGGGCTAGGGTTAGGGTTACGATCGTCTTTTGGCCGATTGACTCGAAATTGATCACGAATGTCCTCCATGCCGGTGGAAGGAAGGGACAGCAGTTTTTATTGGATTTTAGTGGAATTTGTATTTTTGGTGAATATTTTAAAGAAAGGCGGCCATTTTTCATGAATACCTCTGCCCATTTTTTCAATAGCTTCCAGGTCTTTGGACCGATTGACTCCAAATCTCTCCCAAACGTGGTCCTATACTGGCTGAACGAGACACAGCAGTCCCCATTGGATTTGGGTGGAATTTGTATTTTTGGTGAATATTTTTGTGAAAGGGGGCCATTTTTCATGAAAACCTCGGCCCATTTTTTCAATAGCTTCCAGGTCTTTGGACCGATTGACTCCAAATTTCTCCCAGACGTGGTCCTATACTGGCTGAACGAGACACAGCAGTCCCCATTGGATTCGGGTGGAATTTGTATTTTTGGTGAATATTTTAGTGAACAGGGACAATCTTTCATGGGGCTGGGTTAAGGCTACGGTTAGGGTTAGGGTTATGGGGCTAGGGTTAGGGTTACGGTCGTCTTTTGGCCGATTGACTCGAAATTGATCACGAATGTCCTCGATGCCGGTGGAAGGAAGGGACAGCAGTTTTTATTGGATTTTAGTGGAATTTGTATTTTTGGTGAATATTTTAAAGAAAGGCGGCCATTTTTCATGAATACCTCTGCCCATTTTTTCAATAGCTTCCAGGTCTTTGGACCGATTGACTCCAAATCTCTCCCAAACGTGGTCCTATACTGGCTGAACGAGACACAGCAGTCCCCATTGGATTCGGGTGGAATTTGTATTTTTGGTGAATATTTTAGTGAAAGGGGGCCATTTTTCATGAAAACCTCGGCCCATTTTTTCAATAGCTTCCAGGTCTTTGGACCGATTGACTCCAAATTTCTCCCAGACGTGGTCCTATACTGGCTGAACGAGACACAGCAGTCCCCATTGGATTCGGGTGGAATTTGTATTTTTGGTGAATATTTTAGTGAAAAGGGACAATCTTTCATGGGGCTGGGTTAAGGCTACGGTTAGGGTTAGGGTTATGGGGCTAGGGTTAGGGTTACGGTCGTCTTTTGGCCGATTGACTCGAAATTGATCACGAATGTCCTCCATGCCGGTGGAAGGAAGGGACAGCAGTTTTTATTGGATTTTAGTGGAATTTGTATTTTTGGTGAATATTTTAAAGAAAGGCGGCCATTTTTCATGAATACCTCTGCCCATTTTTTCAATAGCTTTCAGGTCTTTGGACCGATTGACTCCAAATCTCTCCCAAACGTGGTCCTATACTGGCTGAACGAGACACAGCAGTCCCCATTGGATTTGGGTGGAATTTGTATTTTTGGTGAATATTTTAGTGAAAAGGGGCCATTTTTCATGAAAACCTCGGCCCATTTTTTCAATAGCTTCCAGGTCTTTGGACCGATTGACTCCAAATTTCTCCCAGACGTGGTCCTATACTGGCTGAACGAGACACAGCAGTCCCCATTGGATTCGGGTGGAATTTGTATTTTTGGTGAATATTTTAGTGAAAAGGGACAATCTTTCATGGGGCTGGGTTAAGGCTACGGTTAGGGTTAGGGTTATGGGGCTAGGGTTAGGGTTACGGTCGTCTTTTGGCCGATTGACTCGAAATCGATCACGAATGTCCTCGATGCCGGTGGAAGGAAGGGACAGCAGTTTTTATTGGATTTTAGTGGAATTTGTATTTTTGGTGAATATTTTAAAGAAAGGCGGCCATATTTCATGAATACCTCTGCCCATTTTTTCAATAGCTTCCAGGTCTTTGGACCGATTGACTCCAAATCTCTCCCAAACGTGGTCCTATACTAGCTGAACGAGACACAGCAGTCCCCATTGGATTCGGGTGGAATTTGTATTTTTGGTGAATATTTTAAAGAAAGGCGGCCATTTTTCATGAATACCTCTGCCCATTTTTTCAATAGCTTCCAGGTCTTTGGACCGATTGACTCCAAATCTCTCCCAAACGTGGTCCTATACTGGCTGAACGAGACACAGCAGTCCCCATTGGATTC
Organism: Pagrus pagrus; assembly: GCF_965226575.1. Lineage (NCBI taxonomy): Eukaryota > Metazoa > Chordata > Actinopteri > Spariformes > Sparidae > Pagrus > Pagrus pagrus. The sequence goes on from NW_028175328.1 coordinate 16,789, forward strand.
GGGTGGAATTTGTATTTTTGGTGAATATTTTAGTGAAAAGGGACAATCTTTCATGGGGCTGGGTTAAGGCTACGGTTAGGGTTAGGGTTATGGGTCTAGGGTTAGGGTTACGGTCGTCTTTTGGCCGATTGACTCGAAATTGATCACGAATGTCCTCGATGCCGGTGGAAGGAAGGGACAGCAGTTTTTATTGGATTTTAGTGGAATTTGTATTTTTGGTGAATATTTTAAAGAAAGGCGGCCATTTTTCATGAATACCTCTGCCCATTTTTTCAATAGCTTCCAGGTCTTTGGACCGATTGACTCCAAATCTCTCCCAAACGTGGTCCTATACTGGCTGAACGAGACACAGCAGTCCCCATTGGATTCGGGTGGAATTTGTATTTTTGGTGAATATTTTAGTGAAAGGGGGCCATTTTTCATGAAAACCTCGGCCCATTTTGGACTCCAAATTTCTCCCAGACGTGGTCCTATACTGGCTGAACGAGACACAGCAGTCCCCATTGGATTCGGGTGGAATTTGTATTTTTTGTGAATATTTTAGTGAAAAGGGACAATCTTTCATGGGGCTGGGTTAAGGCTACGGTTAGAGTTAGGGTTATGGGGCTAGGGTTAGGGTTACGGTCGTCTTTTGGCCGATTGACTCGAAATCGATCACGAATGTCCTCGATGCCGGTGGAAGGAAGGGACAGCAGTTTTCATTGGATTTTAGTGGAATTTGTATTTTTGGTGAATATTTTAAAGAATGGCGGCCATTTTTCATGAATACCTCTGCCCATTTTTTCAATAGCTTCCAGGTCTTTGGACCGATTGACTCCAAATCTCTCCCAAACGTGGTCCTATACTGGCTGAACGAGACACAGCAGTCCCCATTGGATTCGGGTGGAATTTGTATTTTTGGTGAATATTTTAGTGAAAGGGGGCCATTTTTCATGAAAACCTCGGCCCATTTTTTCAATAGCTTCCAGGTCTTTGGACCGATTGACTCCAAATTTCTCCCAGACGTGGTCCTATACTGGCTGAACGAGACACAGCAGTCCCCATTGGATTCGGGTGGAATTTGTATTTTTGGTGAATATTTTAGTGAAAAGGGACAATCTTTCATGGGGCTGGGTTAAGGCTACGGTTAGGGTTAGGGTTATGGGGCTAGGGTTAGGGTTACGGTCGTCTTTTGGCCGATTGACTCGAAATTGATCACGAATGTCCTCCATGCCGGTGGAAGGAAGGGACAGCAGTTTTTATTGGATTTTAGTGGAATTTGTATTTTTGGTGAATATTTTAAAGAAAGGCGGCCATTTTTCATGAATACCTCTGCCCATTTTTTCAATAGCTTCCAGGTCTTTGGACCGATTGACTCCAAATCTCTCCCAAACGTGGTCCTATACTGGCTGAACGAGACACAGCAGTCCCCATTGGATTTGGGTGGAATTTGTATTTTTGGTGAATATTTTAGTGAAAGGGGGCCATTTTTCATGAAAACCTCGGCCCATTTTTTCAATAGCTTCCAGGTCTTTGGACCGATTGACTCCAAATTTCTCCCAGACGTGGTCCTATACTGGCTGAACGAGACACAGCAGTCCCCATTGGATTCGGGTGGAATTTGTATTTTTGGTGAATATTTTAGTGAAAAGGGACAATCTTTCATGGGGCTGGGTTAAGGCTACGGTTAGGGTTAGGGTTATGGGGCTAGGGTTAGGGTTACGGTCGTCTTTTGGCCGATTGACTCGAAATTGATCACGAATGTCCTCCATGCCGGTGGAAGGAAGGGACAGCAGTTTTTATTGGATTTTAGTGGAATTTGTATTTTTGGTGAATATTTTAAAGAAAGGCGGCCATTTTTCATGAATACCTCTGCCCATTTTTTCAATAGCTTCCAGGTCTTTGGACCGATTGACTCCAAATCTCTCCCAAACGTGGTCCTATACTGGCTGAACGAGACACAGCAGTCCCCATTGGATTCGGGTGGAATTTGTATTTTTGGTGAATATTTTAGTGAAAGGGGGCCATTTTTCATGAAAACCTCGGCCCATTTTTTCAATAGCTTCCAGGTCTTTGGACCGATTGACTCCAAATTTCTCCCAGACGTGGTCCTATACTGGCTGAACGAGACACAGCAGTCCCCATTGGATTCGGGTGGAATTTGTATTTTTGGTGAATATTTTAGTGAAAAGGGACAATCTTTCATGGGGCTGGGTTAAGGCTACGGTTAGGGTTAGGGTTATGGGGCTAGGGTTAGGGTTACGGTCGTCTTTTGGCCGATTGACTCGAAATTGATCACGAATGTCCTCCATGCCGGTGGAAGGAAGGGACAGCAGTTTTTATTGGATTTTAGTGGAATTTGTATTTTTGGTGAATATTTTAAAGAAAGGCGGCCATTTTTCATGAATACCTCTGCCCATTTTTTCAATAGCTTCCAGGTCTTTGGACCGATTGACTCCAAATCTCTCCCAAACGTGGTCCTATACTGGCTGAACGAGACACAGCAGTCCCCATTGGATTTGGGTGGAATTTGTATTTTTGGTGAATATTTTAGTGAAAGGGGGCCATTTTTCATGAAAACCTCGGCCCATTTTTTCAATAGCTTCCAGGTCTTTGGACCGATTGACTCCAAATTTCTCCCAGACGTGGTCCTATACTGGCTGAACGAGACACAGCAGTCCCCATTGGATTCGGGTGGAATTTGTATTTTTGGTGAATATTTTAGTGAAAAGGGACAATCTTTCATGGGGCTGGGTTAAGGCTACGGTTAGGGTTAGGGTTATGGGGCTAGGGTTAGGGTTACGGTCGTCTTTTGGCCGATTGACTCGAAATTGATCACGAATGTCCTCCATGCCGGTGGAAGGAAGGGACAGCAGTTTTTATTGGATTTTAGTGGAATTTGTATTTTTGGTGAATATTTTAAAGAAAGGCGGCCATTTTTCATGAATACCTCTGCCCATTTTTTCAATAGCTTCCAGGTCTTTGGACCGATTGACTCCAAATCTCTCCCAAACGTGGTCCTATACTGGCTGAACGAGACACAGCAGTCCCCATTGGATTCGGGTGGAATTTGTATTTTTGGTGAATATTTTAGTGAAAGGGGGCCATTTTTCATGAAAACCTCGGCCCATTTTTTCAATAGCTTCCAGGTCTTTGGACCGATTGACTCCAAATCTCTCCCAAACGTGGTCCTATACTGGCTGAACGAGACACAGCAGTCCCCATTGGATTCGGGTGGAATTTGTATTTTTGGTGAATATTTTAAAGAAAGGCGGCCATTTTTCATGGGGCTGGGTTAAGGCTACGGTTAGGGTTAGGGTTATGGGGCTAGGGTTAGGGTTACGGTCGTCTTTTGGCCGATTGACTCGAAATTGATCACGAATGTCCTCCATGCCGGTGGAAGGAAGGGACAGCAGTTTTTATTGGATTTTAGTGGAATTTGTATTTTTGGTGAATATTTTAAAGAAAGGCGGCCATTTTTCATGAATACCTCTGCCCATTTTTTCAATAGCTTCCAGGTCTTTGGACCGATTGACTCCAAATCTCTCCCAAACGTGGTCCTATACTGGCTGAACGAGACACAGCAGTCCCCATTGGATTCGGGTGGAATTTGTATTTTTGGTGAATATTTTAGTGAAAGGGGGCCATTTTTCATGAAAACCTCGGCCCATTTTTTCAATAGCTTCCAGGTCTTTGGACCGATTGACTCCAAATTTCTCCCAGACGTGGTCCTATACTGGCTGAACGAGACACAGCAGTCCCCATTGGATTCGGGTGGAATTTGTATTTTTGGTGAATATTTTAGTGAAAAGGGACAATCTTTCATGGGGCTGGGTTAAGGCTACGGTTAGGGTTAGGGTTATGGGGCTAGGGTTAGGGTTACGGTCGTCTTTTGGCCGATTGACTCGAAATTGATCACGAATGTCCTCCATGCCGGTGGAAGGAAGGGACAGCAGTTTTTATTGGATTTTAGTGGAATTTGTATTTTTGGTGAATATTTTAAAGAAAGGCGGCCATTTTTCATGAATACCTCTGCCCATTTTTTCAATAGCTTCCAGGTCTTTGGACCGATTGACTCCAAATCTCTCCCAAACGTGGTCCTATACTGGCTGAACGAGACACAGCAGTCCCCATTGGATTTGGGTGGAATTTGTATTTTTGGTGAATATTTTAGTGAAAGGGGGCCATTTTTCATGAAAACCTCGGCCCATTTTTTCAATAGCTTCCAGGTCTTTGGACCGATTGACTCCAAATTTCTCCCAGACGTGGTCCTATACTGGCTGAACGAGACACAGCAGTCCCCATTGGATTCGGGTGGAATTTGTATTTTTGGTGAATATTTTAGTGAAAAGGGACAATCTTTCATGGGGCTGGGTTAAGGCTACGGTTAGGGTTAGGGTTATGGGGCTAGGGTTAGGGTTACGGTCGTCTTTTGGCCGATTGACTCGAAATTGATCACGAATGTCCTCCATGCCGGTGGAAGGAAGGGACAGCAGTTTTTATTGGATTTTAGTGGAATTTGTATTTTTGGTGAATATTTTAAAGAAAGGCGGCCATTTTTCATGAATACCTCTGCCCATTTTTTCAATAGCTTCCAGGTCTTTGGACCGATTGACTCCAAATCTCTCCCAAACGTGGTCCTATACTGGCTGAACGAGACACAGCAGTCCCCATTGGATTCGGGTGGAATTTGTATTTTTGGTGAATATTTTAGTGAAAGGGGGCCATTTTTCATGAAAACCTCGGCCCATTTTTTCAATAGCTTCCAGGTCTTTGGACCGATTGACTCCAAATTTCTCCCAGACGTGGTCCTATACTGGCTGAACGAGACACAGCAGTCCCCATTGGATTCGGGTGGAATTTGTATTTTTGGTGAATATTTTAGTGAAAAGGGACAATCTTTCATGGGGCTGGGTTAAGGCTACGGTTAGGGTTAGGGTTATGGGGCTAGGGTTAGGGTTACGGTCGTCTTTTGGCCGATTGACTCGAAATTGATCACGAATGTCCTCCATGCCGGTGGAAGGAAGGGACAGCAGTTTTTATTGGATTTTAGTGGAATTTGTATTTTTGGTGAATATTTTAAAGAAAGGCGGCCATTTTTCATGAATACCTCTGCCCATTTTTTCAATAGCTTCCAGGTCTTTGGACCGATTGACTCCAAATCTCTCCCAAACGTGGTCCTATACTGGCTGAACGAGACACAGCAGTCCCCATTGGATTTGGGTGGAATTTGTATTTTTGGTGAATATTTTAGTGAAAGGGGGCCATTTTTCATGAAAACCTCGGCCCATTTTTTCAATAGCTTCCAGGTCTTTGGACCGATTGACTCCAAATTTCTCCCAGACGTGGTCCTATACTGGCTGAACGAGACACAGCAGTCCCCATTGGATTCGGGTGGAATTTGTATTTTTGGTGAATATTTTAGTGAAAAGGGACAATCTTTCATGGGGCTGGGTTAAGGCTACGGTTAGGGTTAGGGTTATGGGGCTAGGGTTAGGGTTACGGTCGTCTTTTGGCCGATTGACTCGAAATTGATCACGAATGTCCTCCATGCCGGTGGAAGGAAGGGACAGCAGTTTTTATTGGATTTTAGTGGAATTTGTATTTTTGGTGAATATTTTAAAGAAAGGCGGCCATTTTTCATGAATACCTCTGCCCATTTTTTCAATAGCTTCCAGGTCTTTGGACCGATTGACTCCAAATCTCTCCCAAACGTGGTCCTATACTGGCTGAACGAGACACAGCAGTCCCCATTGGATTCGGGTGGAATTTGTATTTTTGGTGAATATTTTAGTGAAAGGGGGCCATTTTTCATGAAAACCTCGGCCCATTTTTTCAATAGCTTCCAGGTCTTTGGACCGATTGACTCCAAATTTCTCCCAGACGTGGTCCTATACTGGCTGAACGAGACACAGCAGTCCCCATTGGATTCGGGTGGAATTTGTATTTTTGGTGAATATTTTAGTGAAAAGGGACAATCTTTCATGGGGCTGGGTTAAGGCTACGGTTAGGGTTAGGGTTATGGGGCTAGGGTTAGGGTTACGATCGTCTTTTGGCCGATTGACTCGAAATTGATCACGAATGTCCTCCATGCCGGTGGAAGGAAGGGACAGCAGTTTTTATTGGATTTTAGTGGAATTTGTATTTTTGGTGAATATTTTAAAGAAAGGCGGCCATTTTTCATGAATACCTCTGCCCATTTTTTCAATAGCTTCCAGGTCTTTGGACCGATTGACTCCAAATCTCTCCCAAACGTGGTCCTATACTGGCTGAACGAGACACAGCAGTCCCCATTGGATTTGGGTGGAATTTGTATTTTTGGTGAATATTTTTGTGAAAGGGGGCCATTTTTCATGAAAACCTCGGCCCATTTTTTCAATAGCTTCCAGGTCTTTGGACCGATTGACTCCAAATTTCTCCCAGACGTGGTCCTATACTGGCTGAACGAGACACAGCAGTCCCCATTGGATTCGGGTGGAATTTGTATTTTTGGTGAATATTTTAGTGAACAGGGACAATCTTTCATGGGGCTGGGTTAAGGCTACGGTTAGGGTTAGGGTTATGGGGCTAGGGTTAGGGTTACGGTCGTCTTTTGGCCGATTGACTCGAAATTGATCACGAATGTCCTCGATGCCGGTGGAAGGAAGGGACAGCAGTTTTTATTGGATTTTAGTGGAATTTGTATTTTTGGTGAATATTTTAAAGAAAGGCGGCCATTTTTCATGAATACCTCTGCCCATTTTTTCAATAGCTTCCAGGTCTTTGGACCGATTGACTCCAAATCTCTCCCAAACGTGGTCCTATACTGGCTGAACGAGACACAGCAGTCCCCATTGGATTCGGGTGGAATTTGTATTTTTGGTGAATATTTTAGTGAAAGGGGGCCATTTTTCATGAAAACCTCGGCCCATTTTTTCAATAGCTTCCAGGTCTTTGGACCGATTGACTCCAAATTTCTCCCAGACGTGGTCCTATACTGGCTGAACGAGACACAGCAGTCCCCATTGGATTCGGGTGGAATTTGTATTTTTGGTGAATATTTTAGTGAAAAGGGACAATCTTTCATGGGGCTGGGTTAAGGCTACGGTTAGGGTTAGGGTTATGGGGCTAGGGTTAGGGTTACGGTCGTCTTTTGGCCGATTGACTCGAAATTGATCACGAATGTCCTCGATGCCGGTGGAAGGAAGGGACAGCAGTTTTTATTGGATTTTAGTGGAATTTGTATTTTTGGTGAATATTTTAAAGAAAGGCGGCCATTTTTCATGAATACCTCTGCCCATTTTTTCAATAGCTTTCAGGTCTTTGGACCGATTGACTCCAAATCTCTCCCAAACGTGGTCCTATACTGGCTGAACGAGACACAGCAGTCCCCATTGGATTTGGGTGGAATTTGTATTTTTGGTGAATATTTTAGTGAAAAGGGGCCATTTTTCATGAAAACCTCGGCCCATTTTTTCAATAGCTTCCAGGTCTTTGGACCGATTGACTCCAAATTTCTCCCAGACGTGGTCCTATACTGGCTGAACGAGACACAGCAGTCCCCATTGGATTCGGGTGGAATTTGTATTTTTGGTGAATATTTTAGTGAAAAGGGACAATCTTTCATGGGGCTGGGTTAAGGCTACGGTTAGGGTTAGGGTTATGGGGCTAGGGTTAGGGTTACGGTCGTCTTTTGGCCGATTGACTCGAAATCGATCACGAATGTCCTCGATGCCGGTGGAAGGAAGGGACAGCAGTTTTTATTGGATTTTAGTGGAATTTGTATTTTTGGTGAATATTTTAAAGAAAGGCGGCCATATTTCATGAATACCTCTGCCCATTTTTTCAATAGCTTCCAGGTCTTTGGACCGATTGACTCCAAATCTCTCCCAAACGTGGTCCTATACTAGCTGAACGAGACACAGCAGTCCCCATTGGATTCGGGTGGAATTTGTATTTTTGGTGAATATTTTAAAGAAAGGCGGCCATTTTTCATGAATACCTCTGCCCATTTTTTCAATAGCTTCCAGGTCTTTGGACCGATTGACTCCAAATCTCTCCCAAACGTGGTCCTATACTGGCTGAACGAGACACAGCAGTCCCCATTGGATTCGGGTGGAATTTGTATTTTTGGTGAATATTTTAGTGAAAAGGGACAATCTTTCATGGGGCTGGGTTAAGGCTACGGTTAGGGTTAGGGTTATGGGTCTAGGGTTAGGGTTACGGTCGTCTTTTGGCCGATTGACTCGAAATTGATCACGAATGTCCTCGATGCCGGTGGAAGGAAGGGACAGCAGTTTTTATTGGATTTTAGTGGAATTTGTATTTTTGGTGAATATTTTAAAGAAAGGCGGCCATTTTTCATGAATACCTCTGCCCATTTTTTCAATAGCTTCCAGGTCTTTGGACCGATTGACTCCAAATCTCTCCCAAACGTGGTCCTATACTGGCTGAACGAGACACAGCAGTCCCCATTGGATTCGGGTGGAATTTGTATTTTTGGTGAATATTTTAGTGAAAGGGGGCCATTTTTCATGAAAACCTCGGCCCATTTTGGACTCCAAATTTCTCCCAGACGTGGTCCTATACTGGCTGAACGAGACACAGCAGTCCCCATTGGATTCGGGTGGAATTTGTATTTTTTGTGAATATTTTAGTGAAAAGGGACAATCTTTCATGGGGCTGGGTTAAGGCTACGGTTAGAGTTAGGGTTATGGGGCTAGGGTTAGGGTTACGGTCGTCTTTTGGCCGATTGACTCGAAATCGATCACGAATGTCCTCGATGCCGGTGGAAGGAAGGGACAGCAGTTTTCATTGGATTTTAGTGGAATTTGTATTTTTGGTGAATATTTTAAAGAATGGCGGCCATTTTTCATGAATACCTCTGCCCATTTTTTCAATAGCTTCCAGGTCTTTGGACCGATTGACTCCAAATCTCTCCCAAACGTGGTCCTATACTGGCTGAACGAGACACAGCAGTCCCCATTGGATTCGGGTGGAATTTGTATTTTTGGTGAATATTTTAGTGAAAGGGGGCCATTTTTCATGAAAACCTCGGCCCATTTTTTCAATAGCTTCCAGGTCTTTGGACCGATTGACTCCAAATTTCTCCCAGACGTGGTCCTATACTGGCTGAACGAGACACAGCAGTCCCCATTGGATTCGGGTGGAATTTGTATTTTTGGTGAATATTTTAGTGAAAAGGGACAATCTTTCATGGGGCTGGGTTAAGGCTACGGTTAGGGTTAGGGTTATGGGGCTAGGGTTAGGGTTACGGTCGTCTTTTGGCCGATTGACTCGAAATTGATCACGAATGTCCTCGATGCCGGTGGAAGGAAGGGACAGCAGTTTTTATTGGATTTTAGTGGAATTTGTATTTTTGGTGAATATTTTAAAGAAAGGCGGCCATTTTTCATGAATACCTCTGCCCATTTTTTCAATAGCTTCCAGGTCTTTGGACCGATTGACTCCAAATCTCTCCCAAACGTGGTCCTATACTGGCTGAACGAGACACAGCAGTCCCCATTGGATTCGGGTGGAATTTGTATTTTTGGTGAATATTTTAGTGAAAGGGGGCCATTTTTCATGAAAACCTCGGCCCATTTTTTCAATAGCTTCCAGGTCTTTGGACCGATTGACTCCAAATTTCTCCCAGACGTGGTCCTATACTGGCTGAACGAGACACAGCAGTCCCCATTGGATTCGGGTGGAATTTGTATTTTTGGTGAATATTTTAGTGAAAAGGGACAATCTTTCATGGGGCTGGGTTAAGGCTACGGTTAGGGTTAGGGTTATGGGGCTAGGGTTAGGGTTACGGTCGTCTCTTGGCCGATTGACTCGAAATTGATCACGAATGTCCTCCATGCCGGTGGAAGGAAGGGACAGCAGTTTTTATTGGATTTTAGTGGAATTTGTATTTTTGGTGAATATTTTAAAGAATGGCGGCCATTTTTCATGAATACCTCTGCCCATTTTTTCAATAGCTTCCAGGTCTTTGGACCGATTGACTCCAAATCTCTCCCAAACGTGGTCCTATACTGGCTGAACGAGACACAGCAGTCCCCATTGGATTCGGGTGGAATTTGTATTTTTGGTGAATATTTTAGTGAAAGGGGGCCATTTTTCATGAAAACCTCGGCCCATTTTTTCAATAGCTTCCAGGTCTTTGGACCGATTGACTCCAAATTTCTCCCAGACGTGGTCCTATACTGGCTGAACGAGACACAGCAGTCCCCATTGGATTCGGGTGGAATTTGTATTTTTGGTGAATATTTTAGTGAAAAGGGACAATCTTTCATGGGGCTGGGTTAAGGCTACGGTTAGGGTTAGGGTTATGGGGCTAGGGTTAGGGTTACGGTCGTCTTTTGGCCGATTGACTCGAAATTGATCACGAATGTCCTCCATGCCGGTGGAAGGAAGGGACAGCAGTTTTTATTGGATTTTAGTGGAATTTGTATTTTTGGTGAATATTTTAAAGAAAGGCGGCCATTTTTCATGAATACCTCTGCCCATTTTTTCAATAGCTTCCAGGTCTTTGGACCGATTGACTCCAAATCTCTCCCAAACGTGGTCCTATACTGGCTGAACGAGACACAGCAGTCCCCATTGGATTTGGGTGGAATTTGTATTTTTGGTGAATATTTTAGTGAAAGGGGGCCATTTTTCATGAAAACCTCGGCCCATTTTTTCAATAGCTTCCAGGTCTTTGGACCGATTGACTCCAAATTTCTCCCAGACGTGGTCCTATACTGGCTGAACGAGACACAGCAGTCCCCATTGGATTCGGGTGGAATTTGTATTTTTGGTGAATATTTTAGTGAAAAGGGACAATCTTTCATGGGGCTGGGTTAAGGCTACGGTTAGGGTTAGGGTTATGGGGCTAGGGTTAGGGTTACGGTCGTCTTTTGGCCGATTGACTCGAAATTGATCACGAATGTCCTCGATGCCGGTGGAAGGAAGGGACAGCAGTTTTTATTGGATTTTAGTGGAATTTGTATTTTTGGTGAATATTTTAAAGAAAGGCGGCCATTTTTCATGAATACCTCTGCCCATTTTTTCAATAGCTTCCAGGTCTTTGGACCGATTGACTCCAAATCTCTCCCAAACGTGGTCCTATACTGGCTGAACGAGACACAGCAGTCCCCATTGGATTCGGGTGGAATTTGTATTTTTGGTGAATATTTTAGTGAAAGGGGGCCATTTTTCATGAAAACCTCGGCCCATTTTTTCAATAGCTTCCAGGTCTTTGGACCGATTGACTCCAAATTTCTCCCAGACGTGGTCCTATACTGGCTGAACGAGACACAGCAGTCCCCATTGGATTCGGGTGGAATTTGTATTTTTGGTGAATATTTTAGTGAAAAGGGACAATCTTTCATGGGGCTGGGTTAAGGCTACGGTTAGGGTTAGGGTTATGGGGCTAGGGTTAGGGTTACGGTCGTCTCTTGGCCGATTGACTCGAAATTGATCACGAATGTCCTCCATGCCGGTGGAAGGAAGGGACAGCAGTTTTTATTGGATTTTAGTGGAATTTGTATTTTTGGTGAATATTTTAAAGAATGGCGGCCATTTTTCATGAATACCTCTGCCCATTTTTTCAATAGCTTCCAGGTCTTTGGACCGATTGACTCCAAATCTCTCCCAAACGTGGTCCTATACTGGCTGAACGAGACACAGCAGTCCCCATTGGATTCGGGTGGAATTTGTATTTTTGGTGAATATTTTAGTGAAAGGGGGCCATTTTTCATGAAAACCTCGGCCCATTTTTTCAATAGCTTCCAGGTCTTTGGACCGATTGACTCCAAATTTCTCCCAGACGTGGTCCTATACTGGCTGAACGAGACACAGCAGTCCCCATTGGATTCGGGTGGAATTTGTATTTTTGGTGAATATTTTAGTGAAAAGGGACAATCTTTCATGGGGCTGGGTTAAGGCTACGGTTAGGGTTAGGGTTATGGGGCTAGGGTTAGGGTTACGGTCGTCTTTTGGCCGATTGACTCGAAATTGATCACGAATGTCCTCCATGCCGGTGGAAGGAAGGGACAGCAGTTTTTATTGGATTTTAGTGGAATTTGTATTTTTGGTGAATATTTTAAAGAAAGGCGGCCATTTTTCATGAATACCTCTGCCCATTTTTTCAATAGCTTCCAGGTCTTTGGACCGATTGACTCCAAATCTCTCCCAAACGTGGTCCTATACTGGCTGAACGAGACACAGCAGTCCCCATTGGATTTGGGTGGAATTTGTATTTTTGGTGAATATTTTAGTGAAAGGGGGCCATTTTTCATGAAAACCTCGGCCCATTTTTTCAATAGCTTCCAGGTCTTTGGACCGATTGACTCCAAATTTCTCCCAGACGTGGTCCTATACTGGCTGAACGAGACACAGCAGTCCCCATTGGATTCGGGTGGAATTTGTATTTTTGGTGAATATTTTAGTGAAAAGGGACAATCTTTCATGGGGCTGGGTTAAGGCTACGGTTAGGGTTAGGGTTATGGGGCTAGGGTTAGGGTTACGGTCGTCTTTTGGCCGATTGACTCGAAATTGATCACGAATGTCCTCCATGCCGGTGGAAGGAAGGGACAGCAGTTTTTATTGGATTTTAGTGGAATTTGTATTTTTGGTGAATATTTTAAAGAAAGGCGGCCATTTTTCATGAATACCTCTGCCCATTTTTTCAATAGCTTCCAGGTCTTTGGACCGATTGACTCCAAATCTCTCCCAAACGTGGTCCTATACTGGCTGAACGAGACACAGCAGTCCCCATTGGATTCGGGTGGAATTTGTATTTTTGGTGAATATTTTAGTGAAAGGGGGCCATTTTTCATGAAAACCTCGGCCAATTTTTTCAATAGCTTCCAGGTCTTTGGACCGATTGACTCCAAATTTCTCCCAGACGTGGTCCTATACTGGCTGAACGAGACACAGCAGTCCCCATTGGATTCGGGTGGAATTTGTATTTTTGGTGAATATTTTAGTGAAAAGGGACAATCTTTCATGGGGCTGGGTTAAGGCTACGGTTAGGGTTAGGGTTATGGGGCTAGGGTTAGGGTTACGGTCGTCTTTTGGCCGATTGACTCGAAATTGATCACGAATGTCCTCCATGCCGGTGGAAGGAAGGGACAGCAGTTTTTATTGGATTTTAGTGGAATTTGTATTTTTGGTGAATATTTTAAAGAAAGGCGGCCATTTTTCATGAATACCTCTGCCCATTTTTTCAATAGCTTCCAGGTCTTTGGACCGATTGACTCCAAATCTCTCCCAAACGTGGTCCTATACTGGCTGAACGAGACACAGCAGTCCCCATTGGATTTGGGTGGAATTTGTATTTTTGGTGAATATTTTTGTGAAAGGGGGCCATTTTTCATGAAAACCTCGGCCCATTTTTTCAATAGCTTCCAGGTCTTTGGACCGATTGACTCCAAATTTCTCCCAGACGTGGTCCTATACTGGCTGAACGAGACACAGCAGTCCCCATTGGATTCGGGTGGAATTTGTATTTTTGGTGAATATTTTAGTGAACAGGGACAATCTTTCATGGGGCTGGGTTAAGGCTACGGTTAGGGTTAGGGTTATGGGGCTAGGGTTAGGGTTACGGTCGTCTTTTGGCCGATTGACTCGAAATTGATCACGAATGTCCTCGATGCCGGTGGAAGGAAGGGACAGCAGTTTTTATTGGATTTTAGTGGAATTTGTATTTTTGGTGAATATTTTAAAGAAAGGCGGCCATTTTTCATGAATACCTCTGCCCATTTTTTCAATAGCTTCCAGGTCTTTGGACCGATTGACTCCAAATCTCTCCCAAACGTGGTCCTATACTGGCTGAACGAGACACAGCAGTCCCCATTGGATTCGGGTGGAATTTGTATTTTTGGTGAATATTTTTGTGAAAGGGGGCCATTTTTCATGAAAACCTCGGCCCATTTTTTCAATAGCTTCCAGGTCTTTGGACCGATTGACTCCAAATTTCTCCCAGACGTGGTCCTATACTGGCTGAACGAGACACAGCAGTCCCCATTGGATTCGGGTGGAATTTGTATTTTTGGTGAATATTTTAGTGAAAAGGGACAATCTTTCATGGGGCTGGGTTAAGGCTACGGTTAGGGTTAGGGTTATGGGGCTAGGGTTAGGGTTACGGTCGTCTTTTGGCCGATTGACTCGAAATTGATCACGAATGTCCTCGATGCCGGTGGAAGGAAGGGACAGCAGTTTTTATTGGATTTTAGTGGAATTTGTATTTTTGGTGAATATTTTAAAGAAAGGCGGCCATTTTTCATGAATACCTCTGCCCATTTTTTCAATAGCTTTCAGGTCTTTGGACCGATTGACTCCAAATCTCTCCCAAACGTGGTCCTATACTGGCTGAACGAGACACAGCAGTCCCCATTGGATTTGGGTGGAATTTGTATTTTTGGTGAATATTTTAGTGAAAAGGGGCCATTTTTCATGAAAACCTCGGCCCATTTTTTCAATAGCTTCCAGGTCTTTGGACCGATTGACTCCAAATCTCTCCCAAACGTGGTCCTATACTGGCTGAACGAGACACAGCAGTCCCCATTGGATTCGGGTGGAATTTGTATTTTTGGTGAATATTTTAGTGAAAAGGGACAATCTTTCATGGGGCTGGGTTAAGGCTACGGTTAGGGTTAGGGTTATGGGTCTAGGGTTAGGGTTACGGTCGTCTTTTGGCCGATTGACTCGAAATTGATCACGAATGTCCTCGATGCCGGTGGAAGGAAGGGACAGCAGTTTTTATTGGATTTTAGTGGAATTTGTATTTTTGGTGAATATTTTAAAGAAAGGCGGCCATTTTTCATGAATACCTCTGCCCATTTTTTCAATAGCTTCCAGGTCTTTGGACCGATTGACTCCAAATCTCTCCCAAACGTGGTCCTATACTGGCTGAACGAGACACAGCAGTCCCCATTGGATTCGGGTGGAATTTGTATTTTTGGTGAATATTTTAGTGAAAGGGGGCCATTTTTCATGAAAACCTCGGCCCATTTTGGACTCCAAATTTCTCCCAGACGTGGTCCTATACTGGCTGAACGAGACACAGCAGTCCCCATTGGATTCGGGTGGAATTTGTATTTTTTGTGAATATTTTAGTGAAAAGGGACAATCTTTCATGGGGCTGGGTTAAGGCTACGGTTAGAGTTAGGGTTATGGGGCTAGGGTTAGGGTTACGGTCGTCTTTTGGCCGATTGACTCGAAATCGATCACGAATGTCCTCGATGCCGGTGGAAGGAAGGGACAGCAGTTTTCATTGGATTTTAGTGGAATTTGTATTTTTGGTGAATATTTTAAAGAATGGCGGCCATTTTTCATGAATACCTCTGCCCATTTTTTCAATAGCTTCCAGGTCTTTGGACCGATTGACTCCAAATCTCTCCCAAACGTGGTCCTATACTGGCTGAACGAGACACAGCAGTCCCCATTGGATTCGGGTGGAATTTGTATTTTTGGTGAATATTTTAGTGAAAGGGGGCCATTTTTCATGAAAACCTCGGCCCATTTTTTCAATAGCTTCCAGGTCTTTGGACCGATTGACTCCAAATTTCTCCCAGACGTGGTCCTATACTGGCTGAACGAGACACAGCAGTCCCCATTGGATTCGGGTGGAATTTGTATTTTTGGTGAATATTTTAGTGAAAAGGGACAATCTTTCATGGGGCTGGGTTAAGGCTACGGTTAGGGTTAGGGTTATGGGGCTAGGGTTAGGGTTACGGTCGTCTTTTGGCCGATTGACTCGAAATTGATCACGAATGTCCTCGATGCCGGTGGAAGGAAGGGACAGCAGTTTTTATTGGATTTTAGTGGAATTTGTATTTTTGGTGAATATTTTAAAGAAAGGCGGCCATTTTTCATGAATACCTCTGCCCATTTTTTCAATAGCTTCCAGGTCTTTGGACCGATTGACTCCAAATCTCTCCCAAACGTGGTCCTATACTGGCTGAACGAGACACAGCAGTCCCCATTGGATTCGGGTGGAATTTGTATTTTTGGTGAATATTTTAGTGAAAGGGGGCCATTTTTCATGAAAACCTCGGCCCATTTTGGACTCCAAATTTCTCCCAGACGTGGTCCTATACTGGCTGAACGAGACACAGCAGTCCCCATTGGATTCGGGTGGAATTTGTATTTTTTGTGAATATTTTAGTGAAAAGGGACAATCTTTCATGGGGCTGGGTTAAGGCTACGGTTAGGGTTAGGGTTATGGGGCTAGGGTTAGGGTTACGGTCGTCTTTTGGCCGATTGACTCGAAATCGATCAAGAAAGTCCTCGATGCCGGTGGAAGGAAGGGACAGCAGTTTTCATTGGATTTTAGTGGAATTTGTATTTTTGGTGAATATTTTAAAGAATGGCGGCCATTTTTCATGAATACCTCTGCCCATTTTTTCAATAGCTTCCAGGTCTTTGGACCGATTGACTCCAAATCTCTCCCAAACGTGGTCCTATACTGGCTGAACGAGACACAGCAGTCCCCATTGGATTCGGGTGGAATTTGTATTTTTGGTGAATATTTTAGTGAAAGGGGGCCATTTTTCATGAAAACCTCGGCCCATTTTTTCAATAGCTTCCAGGTCTTTGGACCGATTGACTCCAAATTTCTCCCAGACGTGGTCCTATACTGGCTGAACGAGACACAGCAGTCCCCATTGGATTCGGGTGGAATTTGTATTTTTGGTGAATATTTTAGTGAAAAGGGACAATCTTTCATGGGGCTGGGTTAAGGCTACGGTTAGGGTTAGGGTTATGGGGCTAGGGTTAGGGTTACGGTCGTCTTTTGGCCGATTGACTCGAAATCGATCACGAATGTCCTCGATGCCGGTGGAAGGAAGGGACAGCAGTTTTTATTGGATTTTAGTGGAATTTGTATTTTTGGTGAATATTTTAAAGAAAGGCGGCCATTTTTCATGAATACCTCTGCCCATTTTTTCAATAGCTTCCAGGTCTTTGGACCGATTGACTCCAAATCTCTCCCAAACGTGGTCCTATACTGGCTGAACGAGACACAGCAGTCCCCATTGGATTCGGGTGGAATTTGTATTTTTGGTGAATATTTTAGTGAAAGGGGGCCATTTTTCATGAAAACCTCGGCCCATTTTGGACTCCAAATTTCTCCCAGACGTGGTCCTATACTGGCTGAACGAGACACAGCAGTCCCCATTGGATTCGGGTGGAATTTGTATTTTTGGTGAATATTTTAGTGAAAGGGGGCCATTTTTCATGAAAACCTCGGCCCATTTTGGACTCCAAATTTCTCCCAGACGTGGTCCTATACTGGCTGAACGAGACACAGCAGTCCCCATTGGATTCGGGTGGAATTTGTATTTTTTGTGAATATTTTAGTGAAAAGGGACAATCTTTCATGGGGCTGGGTTAAGGCTACGGTTAGAGTTAGGGTTATGGGGCTAGGGTTAGGGTTACGGTCGTCTTTTGGCCGATTGACTCGAAATCGATCACGAATGTCCTCGATGCCGGTGGAAGGAAGGGACAGCAGTTTTCATTGGATTTTAGTGGAATTTGTATTTTTGGTGAATATTTTAAAGAATGGCGGCCATTTTTCATGAATACCTCTGCCCATTTTTTCAATAGCTTCCAGGTCTTTGGACCGATTGACTCCAAATCTCTCCCAAACGTGGTCCTATACTGGCTGAACGAGACACAGCAGTCCCCATTGGATTCGGGTGGAATTTGTATTTTTGGTGAATATTTTAGTGAAAGGGGGCCATTTTTCATGAAAACCTCGGCCCATTTTTTCAATAGCTTCCAGGTCTTTGGACCGATTGACTCCAAATTTCTCCCAGACGTGGTCCTATACTGGCTGAACGAGACACAGCAGTCCCCATTGGATTCGGGTGGAATTTGTATTTTTGGTGAATATTTTAGTGAAAAGGGACAATCTTTCATGGGGCTGGGTTAAGGCTACGGTTAGGGTTAGGGTTATGGGGCTAGGGTTAGGGTTACGGTCGTCTTTTGGCCGATTGACTCGAAATTGATCACGAATGTCCTCGATGCCGGTGGAAGGAAGGGACAGCAGTTTTTATTGGATTTTAGTGGAATTTGTATTTTTGGTGAATATTTTAAAGAAAGGCGGCCATTTTTCATGAATACCTCTGCCCATTTTTTCAATAGCTTCCAGGTCTTTGGACCGATTGACTCCAAATCTCTCCCAAACGTGGTCCTATACTGGCTGAACGAGACACAGCAGTCCCCATTGGATTCGGGTGGAATTTGTATTTTTGGTGAATATTTTAGTGAAAGGGGGCCATTTTTCATGAAAACCTCGGCCCATTTTGGACTCCAAATTTCTCCCAGACGTGGTCCTATACTGGCTGAACGAGACACAGCAGTCCCCATTGGATTCGGGTGGAATTTGTATTTTTTGTGAATATTTTAGTGAAAAGGGACAATCTTTCATGGGGCTGGGTTAAGGCTACGGTTAGGGTTAGGGTTATGGGGCTAGGGTTAGGGTTACGGTCGTCTTTTGGCCGATTGACTCGAAATCGATCAAGAAAGTCCTCGATGCCGGTGGAAGGAAGGGACAGCAGTTTTCATTGGATTTTAGTGGAATTTGTATTTTTGGTGAATATTTTAAAGAATGGCGGCCATTTTTCATGAATACCTCTGCCCATTTTTTCAATAGCTTCCAGGTCTTTGGACCGATTGACTCCAAATCTCTCCCAAACGTGGTCCTATACTGGCTGAACGAGACACAGCAGTCCCCATTGGATTCGGGTGGAATTTGTATTTTTGGTGAATATTTTAGTGAAAGGGGGCCATTTTTCATGAAAACCTCGGCCCATTTTTTCAATAGCTTCCAGGTCTTTGGACCGATTGACTCCAAATTTCTCCCAGACGTGGTCCTATACTGGCTGAACGAGACACAGCAGTCCCCATTGGATTCGGGTGGAATTTGTATTTTTGGTGAATATTTTAGTGAAAAGGGACAATCTTTCATGGGGCTGGGTTAAGGCTACGGTTAGGGTTAGGGTTATGGGGCTAGGGTTAGGGTTACGGTCGTCTTTTGGCCGATTGACTCGAAATTGATCACGAATGTCCTCGATGCCGGTGGAAGGAAGGGACAGCAGTTTTTATTGGATTTTAGTGGAATTTGTATTTTTGGTGAATATTTTAAAGAAAGGCGGCCATTTTTCATGAATACCTCTGCCCATTTTTTCAATAGCTTCCAGGTCTTTGGACCGATTGACTCCAAATCTCTCCCAAACGTGGTCCTATACTGGCTGAACGAGACACAGCAGTCCCCATTGGATTCGGGTGGAATTTGTATTTTTGGTGAATATTTTAGTGAAAGGGGGCCATTTTTCATGAAAACCTCGGCCCATTTTGGACTCCAAATTTCTCCCAGACGTGGTCCTATACTGGCTGAACGAGACACAGCAGTCCCCATTGGATTCGGGTGGAATTTGTATTTTTTGTGAATATTTTAGTGAAAAGGGACAATCTTTCATGGGGCTGGGTTAAGGCTACGGTTAGGGTTAGGGTTATGGGGCTAGGGTTAGGGTTACGGTCGTCTTTTGGCCGATTGACTCGAAATCGATCAAGAAAGTCCTCGATGCCGGTGGAAGGAAGGGACAGCAGTTTTCATTGGATTTTAGTGGAATTTGTATTTTTGGTGAATATTTTAAAGAATGGCGGCCATTTTTCATGAATACCTCTGCCCATTTTTTCAATAGCTTCCAGGTCTTTGGACCGATTGACTCCAAATCTCTCCCAAACGTGGTCCTATACTGGCTGAACGAGACACAGCAGTCCCCATTGGATTCGGGTGGAATTTGTATTTTTGGTGAATATTTTAGTGAAAGGGGGCCATTTTTCATGAAAACCTCGGCCCATTTTTTCAATAGCTTCCAGGTCTTTGGACCGATTGACTCCAAATTTCTCCCAGACGTGGTCCTATACTGGCTGAACGAGACACAGCAGTCCCCATTGGATTCGGGTGGAATTTGTATTTTTGGTGAATATTTTAGTGAAAAGGGACAATCTTTCATGGGGCTGGGTTAAGGCTACGGTTAGGGTTAGGGTTATGGGGCTAGGGTTAGGGTTACGGTCGTCTTTTGGCCGATTGACTCGAAATCGATCACGAATGTCCTCGATGCCGGTGGAAGGAAGGGACAGCAGTTTTTATTGGATTTTAGTGGAATTTGTATTTTTGGTGAATATTTTAAAGAAAGGCGGCCATTTTTCATGAATACCTCTGCCCATTTTTTCAATAGCTTCCAGGTCTTTGGACCGATTGACTCCAAATCTCTCCCAAACGTGGTCCTATACTGGCTGAACGAGACACAGCAGTCCCCATTGGATTCGGGTGGAATTTGTATTTTTGGTGAATATTTTAAAGAAAGGCGGCCATTTTTCATGAATACCTCTGCCCATTTTTTCAATAGCTTCCAGGTCTTTGGACCGATTGACTCCAAATCTCTCCCAAACGTGGTCCTATACTGGCTGAACGAGACACAGCAGTCCCCATTGGATTCGGGTGGAATTTGTATTTTTGGTGAATATTTTAGTGAAAGGGGGCCATTTTTCATGAAAACCTCGGCCCATTTTTTCAATAGCTTCCAGGTCTTTGGACCGATTGACTCCAAATTTCTCCCAGACGTGGTCCTATACTGGCTGAACGAGACACAGCAGTCCCCATTGGATTCGGGTGGAATTTGTATTTTTGGTGAATATTTTAGTGAAAAGGGACAATCTTTCATGGGGCTGGGTTAAGGCTACGGTTAGGGTTAGGGTTATGGGGCTAGGGTTAGGGTTACGGTCGTCTTTTGGCCGATTGACTCGAAATTGATCACGAATGTCCTCGATGCCGGTGGAAGGAAGGGACAGCAGTTTTTATTGGATTTTAGTGGAATTTGTATTTTTGGTGAATATTTTAAAGAAAGGCGGCCATTTTTCATGAATACCTCTGCCCATTTTTTCAATAGCTTCCAGGTCTTTGGACCGATTGACTCCAAATCTCTCCCAAACGTGGTCCTATACTGGCTGAACGAGACACAGCAGTCCCCATTGGATTCGGGTGGAATTTGTATTTTTGGTGAATATTTTTGTGAAAGGGGGCCATTTTTCATGAAAACCTCGGCCCATTTTTTCAATAGCTTCCAGGTCTTTGGACCGATTGACTCCAAATTTCTCCCAGACGTGGTCCTATACTGGCTGAACGAGACACAGCAGTCCCCATTGGATTCGGGTGGAATTTGTATTTTTGGTGAATATTTTAGTGAAAAGGGACAATCTTTCATGGGGCTGGGTTAAGGCTACGGTTAGGGTTAGGGTTATGGGGCTAGGGTTAGGGTTACGGTCGTCTTTTGGCCGATTGACTCGAAATTGATCACGAATGTCCTCGATGCCGGTGGAAGGAAGGGACAGCAGTTTTTATTGGATTTTAGTGGAATTTGTATTTTTGGTGAATATTTTAAAGAAAGGCGGCCATTTTTCATGAATACCTCTGCCCATTTTTTCAATAGCTTCCAGGTCTTTGGACCGATTGACTCCAAATCTCTCCCAAACGTGGTCCTATACTGGCTGAACGAGACACAGCAGTCCCCATTGGATTCGGGTGGAATTTGTATTTTTGGTGAATATTTTAAAGAAAGGCGGCCATTTTTCATGAATACCTCTGCCCATTTTTTCAATAGCTTCCAGGTCTTTGGACCGATTGACTCCAAATCTCTCCCAAACGTGGTCCTATACTGGCTGAACGAGACACAGCAGTCCCCATTGGATTCGGGTGGAATTTGTATTTTTGGTGAATATTTTAGTGAAAGGGGGCCATTTTTCATGAAAACCTCGGCCCATTTTTTCAATAGCTTCCAGGTCTTTGGACCGATTGACTCCAAATTTCTCCCAGACGTGGTCCTATTCTGGCTGAACGAGACACAGCAGTCCCCATTGGATTCGGGTGGAATTTGTATTTTTGGTGAATATTTTAGTGAAAAGGGACAATCTTTCATGGGGCTGGGTTAAGGCTACGGTTAGGGTTATGGGGCTAGGGTTAGGGTTACGGTCGTTTTTTGGCCGATTGATTCGAAATTGATCACGAATGTCCTCGATGCCGGTGGAAGGAAGGGACAGCAGTTTTTATTGGATTTTAGTGGAATTTGTATTTTTGGTGAATATTTTAAAGAAAGGCGGCCATTTTTCATGAATACCTCTGCCCATTTTTTCAATAGCTTCCAGGTCTTTGGACCGATTGACTCCAAATCTCTCCCAAACGTGGTCCTATACTGGCTGAACGAGACACAGCAGTCCCCATTGGATTCGGGTGGAATTTGTATTTTTGGTGAATATTTTAGTGAAAGGGGGCCATTTTTCATGAAAACCTCGGCCCATTTTTTCAATAGCTTCCAGGTCTTTGGACCGATTGACTCCAAATTTCTCCCAGACGTGGTCCTATACTGGCTGAACGAGACACAGCAGTCCCCATTGGATTCGGGTGGAATTTGTATTTTTGGTGAATATTTTAGTGAAAAGGGACAATCTTTCATGGGGCTGGGTTAAGGCTACGGTTAGGGTTATGGGGCTAGGGTTAGGGTTACGGTCGTTTTTTGGCCGATTGATTCGAAATTGATCACGAATGTCCTCGATGCCGGTGGAAGGAAGGGACAGCAGTTTTTATTGGATTTTAGTGGAATTTGTATTTTTGGTGAATATTTTAAAGAAAGGCGGCCATTTTTCATGAATACCTCTGCCCATTTTTTCAATAGCTTCCAGGTCTTTGGACCGATTGACTCCAAATCTCTCCCAAACGTGGTCCTATACTGGCTGAACGAGACACAGCAGTCCCCATTGGATTCGGGTGGAATTTGTATTTTTGGTGAATATTTTAGTGAAAGGGGGCCATTTTTCATGAAAACCTCGGCCCATTTTTTCAATAGCTTCCAGGTCTTTGGACCGATTGACTCCAAATTTCTCCCAGACGTGGTCCTATACTGGCTGAACGAGACACAGCAGTCCCCATTGGATTCGGGTGGAATTTGTATTTTTGGTGAATATTTTAGTGAAAAGGGACAATCTTTCATGGGGCTGGGTTAAGGCTACGGTTAGGGTTATGGGGCTAGGGTTAGGGTTACGGTTGTTTTTTGGCCGATTGATTCGAAATTGATCACGAATGTCCTCGATGCCGGTGGAAGGAAGGGACAGCAGTTTTTATTGGATTTTAGTGGAATTTGTATTTTTGGTGAATATTTTAAAGAAAGGCGGCCATTTTTCATGAATACCTCTGCCCATTTTTTCAATAGCTTCCAGGTCTTTGGACCGATTGACTCCAAATCTCTCCCAAACGTGGTCCTATACTGGCTGAACGAGACACAGCAGTCCCCATTGGATTCGGGTGGAATTTGTATTTTTGGTGAATATTTTAGTGAAAGGGGGCCATTTTTCATGAAAACCTCGGCCCATTTTTTCAATAGCTTCCAGGTCTTTGGACCGATTGACTCCAAATTTCTCCCAGACGTGGTCCTATACTGGCTGAACGAGACACAGCAGTCCCCATTGGATTCGGGTGGAATTTGTATTTTTGGTGAATATTTTAGTGAAAAGGGACAATCTTTCATGGGGCTGGGTTAAGGCTACGGTTAGGGTTAGGGTTATGGGGCTAGGGTTAGGGTTACGGTCGTTTTTTGGCCGATTGATTCGAAATTGATCACAAATGTCCTCGATGCCGGTGGAAGGAAGGGACAGCAGTTTTTATTGGATTTTAGTGGAATTTGTATTTTTGGTGAATATTTTAAAGAAAGGCGGCCGTTTTTCATGAATACCTCTGCCCATTTTTTCAATAGCTTCCAGGTCTTTGGACCGATTGACTCCAAATCTCTCCCAAACGTGGTCCTATACTGGCTGAACGAGACACAGCAGTCCCCATTGGATTCGGGTGGAATTTGTATTTTTGGTGAATATTTTAGTGAAAGGGGGCCATTTTTCATGAAAACCTCGGCCCATTTTTTCAATAGCTTCCAGGTCTTTGGACCGATTGACTCCAAATTTCTCCCAGACGTGGTCCTATACTGGCTGAACGAGACACAGCAGTCCCCATTGGATTCGGGTGGAATTTGTATTTTTGGTGAATATTTTAAAGAATGGCGGCCATTTTTCATGAATACCTCTGCCCATTTTTTCAATAGCTTCCAGGTCTTTGGACCGATTGACTCCAAATTTCTCCCAGACGTGGTCCTATGCTGGCTGAACGAGACACAGCAGTCCCCATTGGATTCGGGTGGAATTTGTATTTTTGGTGAATATTTTAGTGAAAAGGGACAATCTTTCATGGGGCTGGGTTAAGGCTACGGTTAGGGTTAGGGTTATGGGGCTAGGGTTAGGGTTACGGTCGTCTTTTGGCCGATTGACTCGAAATTGATCACGAATGTCCTCGATGCCGGTGGAAGGAAGGGACAGCAGTTTTTATTGGATTTTAGTGGAATTTGTATTTTTGGTGAATATTTTAAAGAAAGGCGGCCATTTTTCATGAATACCTCTGCCCATTTTTTCAATAGCTTCCAGGTCTTTGGACCGATTGACTCCAAATCTCTCCCAAACGTGGTCCTATACTGGCTGAACGAGACACAGCAGTCCCCATTGGATTCGGGTGGAATTTGTATTTTTGGTGAATATTTTAGTGAAAAGGGACAATCTTTCATGGGGCTGGGTTAAGGCTACGGTTAGGGTTAGGGTTATGGGGCTAGGGTTAGGGTTACGGTCGTCTTTTGGCCGATTGACTCGAAATTGATCACGAATGTCCTCGATGCCGGTGGAAGGAAGGGACAGCAGTTTTTATTGGATTTTAGTGGAATTTGTATTTTTGGTGAATATTTTAAAGAAAGGCGGCCATTTTTCATGAATACCTCTGCCCATTTTTTCAATAGCTTCCAGGTCTTTGGACCGATTGACTCCAAATCTCTCCCAAACGTGGTCCTATACTGGCTGAACGAGACACAGCAGTCCCCATTGGATTCGGGTGGAATTTGTATTTTTGGTGAATATTTTAGTGAAAAGGGACAATCTTTCATGGGGCTGGGTTAAGGCTACGGTTAGGGTTAGGGTTATGGGGCTAGGGTTAGGGTTACGGTCGTCTTTTGGCCGATTGACTCGAAATTGATCACGAATGTCCTCGATGCCGGTGGAAGGAAGGGACAGCAGTTTTTATTGGATTTTAGTGGAATTTGTATTTTTGGTGAATATTTTAAAGAAAGGCGGCCATTTTTCATGAATACCTCTGCCCATTTTTTCAATAGCTTCCAGGTCTTTGGACCGATTGACTCCAAATCTCTCCCAAACGTGGTCCTATACTGGCTGAACGAGACACAGCAGTCCCCATTGGATTCGGGTGGAATTTGTATTTTTGGTGAATATTTTAGTGAAAGGGGGCCATTTTTCATGAAAACCTCGGCCCATTTTTTCAATAGCTTCCAGGTCTTTGGACCGATTGACTCCAAATTTCTCCCAGACGTGGTCCTATACTGGCTGAACGAGACACAGCAGTCCCCATTGGATTCGGGTGGAATTTGTATTTTTGGTGAATATTTTAGTGAAAAGGGACAATCTTTCATGGGGCTGGGTTAAGGCTACGGTTAGGGTTAGGGTTATCGGGCTAGGGTTAGGGTTACGGTCGTCTTTTGGCCGATTGACTCGAAATTGATCACGAATGTCCTCGATGCCGATGGAAGGAAGGGACAGCAGTTTTTATTGGATTTTAGTGGAATTTGTATTTTTGGTGAATATTTTAAAGAAAGGCGGCCATTTTTCATGAATACCTCTGCCCATTTTTTCAATAGCTTCCAGGTCTTTGGACCGATTGACTCCAAATCTCTCCCAAACGTGGTCCTATACTGGCTGAACGAGACACAGCAGTCCCCATTGGATTCGGGTGGAATTTGTATTTTTGGTGAATATTTTAGTGAAAGGGGGCCATTTTTCATGAAAACCTCGGCCCATTTTTTCAATAGCTTCCAGGTCTTTGGACCGATTGACTCCAAATTTCTCACAGACGTGGTCCTATACTGGCTGAACGAGACACAGCAGTCCCCATTGGATTCGGGTGGAATTTGTATTTTTGGTGAATATTTTAGTGAAAAGGGACAATCTTTCATGGGGCTGGGTTAAGGCTACGGTTAGGGTTAGGGTTATGGGGCTAGGGTTAGGGTTACGGTCGTCTTTTGGCCGATTGACTCGAAATTGATCACGAATGTCCTCCATGCCGGTGGAAGGAAGGGACAGCAGTTTTTATTGGATTTTAGTGGAATTTGTATTTTTGGTGAATATTTTAAAGAAAGGCGGCCGTTTTTCATGAATACCTCTGCCCATTTTTTCAATAGCTTCCAGGTCTTTGGACCGATTGACTCCAAATCTCTCCCAAACGTGGTCCTATACTGGCTGAACGAGACACAGCAGTCCCCATTGGATTCGGGTGGAATTTGTATTTTTGGTGAATATTTTAGTGAAAGGGGGCCATTTTTCATGAAAACCTCGGCCCATTTTTTCAATAGCTTCCAGGTCTTTGGACCGATTGACTCCAAATTTCTCCCAGACGTGGTCCTATACTGGCTGAACGAGACACAGCAGTCCCCATTGGATTCGGGTGGAATTTGTATTTTTGGTGAATATTTTAGTGAAAAGGGACAATCTTTCATGGGGCTGGGTTAAGGCTACGGTTAGGGTTAGGGTTATGGGGCTAGGGTTAGGGTTACGGTCGTCTTTTGGCCGATTGACTCGAAATTGATCACGAATGTCCTCGATGCCGGTGGAAGGAAGGGACAGCAGTTTTTATTGGATTTTAGTGGAATTTGTATTTTTGGTGAATATTTTAAAGAAAGGCGGCCATTTTTCATGAATACCTCTGCCCATTTTTTCAATAGCTTCCAGGTCTTTGGACCGATTGACTCCAAATCTCTCCCAAACGTGGTCCTATACTGGCTGAACGAGACACAGCAGTCCCCATTGGATTCGGGTGGAATTTGTATTTTTGGTGAATATTTTAGTGAAAGGGGGCCATTTTTCATGAAAACCTCGGCCCATTTTTTCAATAGCTTCCAGGTCTTTGGACCGATTGACTCCAAATTTCTCCCAGACGTGGTCCTATACTGGCTGAACGAGACACAGCAGTCCCCATTGGATTCGGGTGGAATTTGTATTTTTGGTGAATATTTTAGTGAAAAGGGACAATCTTTCATGGGGCTGGGTTAAGGCTACGGTTAGGGTTAGGGTTATGGGGCTAGGGTTAGGGTTACGGTCGTCTTTTGGCCGATTGACTCGAAATTGATCACGAATGTCCTCGATGCCGGTGGAAGGAAGGGACAGCAGTTTTTATTGGATTTTAGTGGAATTTGTATTTTTGGTGAATATTTTAAAGAAAGGCGGCCGTTTTTCATGAATACCTCTGCCCATTTTTTCAATAGCTTCCAGGTCTTTGGACCGATTGACTCCAAATCTCTCCCAAACGTGGTCCTATACTGGCTGAACGAGACACAGCAGTCCCCATTGGATTCGGGTGGAATTTGTATTTTTGGTGAATATTTTAGTGAAAGGGGGCCATTTTTCATGAAAACCTCGGCCCATTTTTTCAATAGCTTCCAGGTCTTTGGACCGATTGACTCCAAATTTCTCCCAGACGTGGTCCTATACTGGCTGAACGAGACACAGCAGTCCCCATTGGATTCGGGTGGAATTTGTATTTTTGGTGAATATTTTAGTGAAAAGGGACAATCTTTCATGGGGCTGGGTTAAGGCTACGGTTAGGGTTAGGGTTATGGGGCTAGGGTTAGGGTTACGGTCGTCTTTTGGCCGATTGACTCGAAATTGATCACGAATGTCCTCGATGCCGGTGGAAGGAAGGGACAGCAGTTTTTAGTGGATTTTAGTGGAATTTGTATTTTTGGTGAATATTTTAAAGAAAGGCGGCCATTTTTCATGAATACCTCTGCCCATTTTTTCAATAGCTTCCAGGTCTTTGGACCGATTGACTCCAAATCTCTCCCAAACGTGGTCCTATACTGGCTGAACGAGACACAGCAGTCCCCATTGGATTCGGGTGGAATTTGTATTTTTGGTGAATATTTTAGTGAAAGGGGGCCATTTTTCATGAAAACCTCGGCCCATTTTTTCAATAGCTTCCAGGTCTTTGGACCGATTGACTCCAAATTTCTCCCAGACGTGGTCCTATACTGGCTGAACGAGACACAGCAGTCCCCATTGGATTCGGGTGGAATTTGTATTTTTGGTGAATATTTTAGTGAAAAGGGACAATCTTTCATGGGGCTGGGTTAAGGCTACGGTTAGGGTTAGGGTTATGGGGCTAGGGTTAGGGTTACGGTCGTCTTTTGGCCGATTGACTCGAAATTGATCACGAATGTCCTCGATGCCGGTGGAAGGAAGGGACAGCAGTTTTTATTGGATTTTAGTGGAATTTGTATTTTTGGTGAATATTTTAAAGAAAGGCGGCCATTTTTCATGAATACCTCTGCCCATTTTTTCAATAGCTTCCAGGTCTTTGGACCGATTGACTCCAAATCTCTCCCAAACGTGGTCCTATACTGGCTGAACGAGACACAGCAGTCCCCATTGGATTCGGGTGGAATTTGTATTTTTGGTGAATATTTTAGTGAAAAGGGACAATCTTTCATGGGGCTGGGTTAAGGCTACGGTTAGGGTTAGGGTTATGGGGCTAGGGTTAGGGTTACGGTCGTCTTTTGGCCGATTGACTCGAAATTGATCACGAATGTCCTCGATGCCGGTGGAAGGAAGGGACAGCAGTTTTTATTGGATTTTAGTGGAATTTGTATTTTTGGTGAATATTTTAAAGAAAGGCGGCCATTTTTCATGAATACCTCTGCCCATTTTTTCAATAGCTTCCAGGTCTTTGGACCGATTGACTCCAAATCTCTCCCAAACGTGGTCCTATACTGGCTGAACGAGACACAGCAGTCCCCATTGGATTCGGGTGGAATTTGTATTTTTGGTGAATATTTTAGTGAAAGGGGGCCATTTTTCATGAAAACCTCGGCCCATTTTTTCAATAGCTTCCAGGTCTTTGGACCGATTGACTCCAAATTTCTCCCAGACGTGGTCCTATACTGGCTGAACGAGACACAGCAGTCCCCATTGGATTCGGGTGGAATTTGTATTTTTGGTGAATATTTTAGTGAAAAGGGACAATCTTTCATGGGGCTGGGTTAAGGCTACGGTTAGGGTTAGGGTTATCGGGCTAGGGTTAGGGTTACGGTCGTCTTTTGGCCGATTGACTCGAAATTGATCACGAATGTCCTCGATGCCGATGGAAGGAAGGGACAGCAGTTTTTATTGGATTTTAGTGGAATTTGTATTTTTGGTGAATATTTTAAAGAAAGGCGGCCATTTTTCATGAATACCTCTGCCCATTTTTTCAATAGCTTCCAGGTCTTTGGACCGATTGACTCCAAATCTCTCCCAAACGTGGTCCTATACTGGCTGAACGAGACACAGCAGTCCCCATTGGATTCGGGTGGAATTTGTATTTTTGGTGAATATTTTAGTGAAAGGGGGCCATTTTTCATGAAAACCTCGGCCCATTTTTTCAATAGCTTCCAGGTCTTTGGACCGATTGACTCCAAATTTCTCCCAGACGTGGTCCTATACTGGCTGAACGAGACACAGCAGTCCCCATTGGATTCGGGTGGAATTTGTATTTTTGGTGAATATTTTAGTGAAAAGGGACAATCTTTCATGGGGCTGGGTTAAGGCTACGGTTAGGGTTAGGGTTATGGGGCTAGGGTTAGGGTTACGGTCGTCTTTTGGCCGATTGACTCGAAATTGATCACGAATGTCCTCGATGCCGGTGGAAGGAAGGGACAGCAGTTTTTATTGGATTTTAGTGGAATTTGTATTTTTGGTGAATATTTTAAAGAAAGGCGGCCATTTTTCATGAATACCTCTGCCCATTTTTTCAATAGCTTCCAGGTCTTTGGACCGATTGACTCCAAATCTCTCCCAAACGTGGTCCTATACTGGCTGAACGAGACACAGCAGTCCCCATTGGATTCGGGTGGAATTTGTATTTTTGGTGAATATTTTAGTGAAAAGGGACAATCTTTCATGGGGCTGGGTTAAGGCTACGGTTAGGGTTAGGGTTATGGGGCTAGGGTTAGGGTTACGGTCGTCTTTTGGCCGATTGACTCGAAATTGATCACGAATGTCCTCGATGCCGGTGGAAGGAAGGGACAGCAGTTTTTATTGGATTTTAGTGGAATTTGTATTTTTGGTGAATATTTTAAAGAAAGGCGGCCATTTTTCATGAATACCTCTGCCCATTTTTTCAATAGCTTCCAGGTCTTTGGACCGATTGACTCCAAATCTCTCCCAAACGTGGTCCTATACTGGCTGAACGAGACACAGCAGTCCCCATTGGATTCGGGTGGAATTTGTATTTTTGGTGAATATTTTAGTGAAAGGGGGCCATTTTTCATGAAAACCTCGGCCCATTTTTTCAATAGCTTCCAGGTCTTTGGACCGATTGACTCCAAATTTCTCCCAGACGTGGTCCTATACTGGCTGAACGAGACACAGCAGTCCCCATTGGATTCGGGTGGAATTTGTATTTTTGGTGAATATTTTAGTGAAAAGGGACAATCTTTCATGGGGCTGGGTTAAGGCTACGGTTAGGGTTAGGGTTATGGGGCTAGGGTTAGGGTTACGGTCGTCTTTTGGCCGATTGACTCGAAATTGATCACGAATGTCCTCGATGCCGATGGAAGGAAGGGACAGCAGTTTTTATTGGATTTTAGTGGAATTTGTATTTTTGGTGAATATTTTAAAGAAAGGCGGCCATTTTTCATGAATACCTCTGCCCATTTTTTCAATAGCTTCCAGGTCTTTGGACCGATTGACTCCAAATCTCTCCCAAACGTGGTCCTATACTGGCTGAACGAGACACAGCAGTCCCCATTGGATTCGGGTGGAATTTGTATTTTTGGTGAATATTTTAGTGAAAGGGGGCCATTTTTCATGAAAACCTCGGCCCATTTTTTCAATAGCTTCCAGGTCTTTGGACCGATTGACTCCAAATTTCTCCCAGACGTGGTCCTATGCTGGCTGAACGAGACACAGCAGTCCCCATTGGATTCGGGTGGAATTTGTATTTTTGGTGAATATTTTAGTGAAAAGGGACAATCTTTCATGGGGCTGGGTTAAGGCTACGGTTAGGGTTAGGGTTATGGGGCTAGGGTTAGGGTTACGGTCGTCTTTTGGCCGATTGACTCGAAATTGATCACGAATGTCCTCGATGCCGGTGGAAGGAAGGGACAGCAGTTTTTATTGGATTTTAGTGGAATTTGTATTTTTGGTGAATATTTTAAAGAAAGGCGGCCATTTTTCATGAATACCTCTGCCCATTTTTTCAATAGCTTCCAGGTCTTTGGACCGATTGACTCCAAATCTCTCCCAAACGTGGTCCTATACTGGCTGAACGAGACACAGCAGTCCCCATTGGATTCGGGTGGAATTTGTATTTTTGGTGAATATTTTAGTGAAAAGGGACAATCTTTCATGGGGCTGGGTTAAGGCTACGGTTAGGGTTAGGGTTATGGGGCTAGGGTTAGGGTTACGGTCGTCTTTTGGCCGATTGACTCGAAATTGATCACGAATGTCCTCGATGCCGGTGGAAGGAAGGGACAGCAGTTTTTATTGGATTTTAGTGGAATTTGTATTTTTGGTGAATATTTTAAAGAAAGGCGGCCATTTTTCATGAATACCTCTGCCCATTTTTTCAATAGCTTCCAGGTCTTTGGACCGATTGACTCCAAATCTCTCCCAAACGTGGTCCTATACTGGCTGAACGAGACACAGCAGTCCCAATTGGATTCGGGTGGAATTTGTATTTTTGGTGAATATTTTAGTGAAAAGGGACAATCTTTCATGGGGCTGGGTTAAGGCTACGGTTAGGGTTAGGGTTATGGGGCTAGGGTTAGGGTTACGGTCGTCTTTTGGCCGATTGACTCGAAATTGATCACGAATGTCCTCGATGCCGGTGGAAGGAAGGGACAGCAGTTTTTATTGGATTTTAGTGG
The DNA here is from genome assembly GCF_965226575.1 of Pagrus pagrus. Classification (NCBI taxonomy): domain Eukaryota; kingdom Metazoa; phylum Chordata; class Actinopteri; order Spariformes; family Sparidae; genus Pagrus; species Pagrus pagrus. The sequence continues at coordinate 48,801 of NW_028175328.1, forward strand.
AATTTGTATTTTTGGTGAATATTTTAAAGAAAGGCGGCCATTTTTCATGAATACCTCTGCCCATTTTTTCAATAGCTTCCAGGTCTTTGGACCGATTGACTCCAAATCTCTCCCAAACGTGGTCCTATACTGGCTGAACGAGACACAGCAGTCCCCATTGGATTCGGGTGGAATTTGTATTTTTGGTGAATATTTTAGTGAAAAGGGACAATCTTTCATGGGGCTGGGTTAAGGCTACGGTTAGGGTTAGGGTTATGGGGCTAGGGTTAGGGTTACGGTCGTCTTTTGGCCGATTGACTCGAAATTGATCACGAATGTCCTCGATGCCGGTGGAAGGAAGGGACAGCAGTTTTTATTGGATTTTAGTGGAATTTGTATTTTTGGTGAATATTTTAAAGAAAGGCGGCCATTTTTCATGAATACCTCTGCCCATTTTTTCAATAGCTTCCAGGTCTTTGGACCGATTGACTCCAAATCTCTCCCAAACGTGGTCCTATACTGGCTGAACGAGACACAGCAGTCCCCATTGGATTCGGGTGGAATTTGTATTTTTGGTGAATATTTTAGTGAAAGGGGGCCATTTTTCATGAAAACCTCGGCCCATTTTTTCAATAGCTTCCAGGTCTTTGGACCGATTGACTCCAAATTTCTCCCAGACGTGGTCCTATACTGGCTGAACGAGACACAGCAGTCCCCATTGGATTCGGGTGGAATTTGTATTTTTGGTGAATATTTTAGTGAAAGGCGGCCATTTTTCATGAATACCTCTGCCCATTTTTTCAATAGCTTCCAGGTCTTTGGACCGATTGACTCCAAATCTCTCCCAAACGTGGTCCTATACTGGCTGAACGAGACACAGCAGTCCCCATTGGATTCGGGTGGAATTTGTATTTTTGGTGAATATTTTAGTGAAAAGGGACAATCTTTCATGGGGCTGGGTTAAGGCTACGGTTAGGGTTAGGGTTATGGGGCTAGGGTTAGGGTTACGGTCGTCTTTTGGCCGATTGACTCGAAATTGATCACGAATGTCCTCGATGCCGGTGGAAGGAAGGGACAGCAGTTTTTATTGGATTTTAGTGGAATTTGTATTTTTGGTGAATATTTTAAAGAAAGGCGGCCATTTTTCATGAATACCTCTGCCCATTTTTTCAATAGCTTCCAGGTCTTTGGACCGATTGACTCCAAATCTCTCCCAAACGTGGTCCTATACTGGCTGAACGAGACACAGCAGTCCCCATTGGATTCGGGTGGAATTTGTATTTTTGGTGAATATTTTAGTGAAAGGGGGCCATTTTTCATGAAAACCTCGGCCCATTTTTTCAATAGCTTCCAGGTCTTTGGACCGATTGACTCCAAATTTCTCCCAGACGTGGTCCTATACTGGCTGAACGAGACACAGCAGTCCCCATTGGATTCGGGTGGAATTTGTATTTTTGGTGAATATTTTAGTGAAAAGGGACAATCTTTCATGGGGCTGGGTTAAGGCTACGGTTAGGGTTAGGGTTATCGGGCTAGGGTTAGGGTTACGGTCGTCTTTTGGCCGATTGACTCGAAATTGATCACGAATGTCCTCGATGCCGATGGAAGGAAGGGACAGCAGTTTTTATTGGATTTTAGTGGAATTTGTATTTTTGGTGAATATTTTAAAGAAAGGCGGCCATTTTTCATGAATACCTCTGCCCATTTTTTCAATAGCTTCCAGGTCTTTGGACCGATTGACTCCAAATCTCTCCCAAACGTGGTCCTATACTGGCTGAACGAGACACAGCAGTCCCCATTGGATTCGGGTGGAATTTGTATTTTTGGTGAATATTTTAGTGAAAGGGGGCCATTTTTCATGAAAACCTCGGCCCATTTTTTCAATAGCTTCCAGGTCTTTGGACCGATTGACTCCAAATTTCTCCCAGACGTGGTCCTATACTGGCTGAACGAGACACAGCAGTCCCCATTGGATTCGGGTGGAATTTGTATTTTTGGTGAATATTTTAGTGAAAAGGGACAATCTTTCATGGGGCTGGGTTAAGGCTACGGTTAGGGTTAGGGTTATGGGGCTAGGGTTAGGGTTACGGTCGTCTTTTGGCCGATTGACTCGAAATTGATCACGAATGTCCTCGATGCCGGTGGAAGGAAGGGACAGCAGTTTTTAGTGGATTTTAGTGGAATTTGTATTTTTGGTGAATATTTTAAAGAAAGGCGGCCATTTTTCATGAATACCTCTGCCCATTTTTTCAATAGCTTCCAGGTCTTTGGACCGATTGACTCCAAATCTCTCCCAAACGTGGTCCTATACTGGCTGAACGAGACACAGCAGTCCCCATTGGATTCGGGTGGAATTTGTATTTTTGGTGAATATTTTAGTGAAAGGGGGCCATTTTTCATGAAAACCTCGGCCCATTTTTTCAATAGCTTCCAGGTCTTTGGACCGATTGACTCCAAATTTCTCCCAGACGTGGTCCTATACTGGCTGAACGAGACACAGCAGTCCCCATTGGATTCGGGTGGAATTTGTATTTTTGGTGAATATTTTAGTGAAAAGGGACAATCTTTCATGGGGCTGGGTTAAGGCTACGGTTAGGGTTAGGGTTATGGGGCTAGGGTTAGGGTTACGGTCGTCTTTTGGCCGATTGACTCGAAATTGATCACGAATGTCCTCGATGCCGGTGGAAGGAAGGGACAGCAGTTTTTATTGGATTTTAGTGGAATTTGTATTTTTGGTGAATATTTTAAAGAAAGGCGGCCATTTTTCATGAATACCTCTGCCCATTTTTTCAATAGCTTCCAGGTCTTTGGACCGATTGACTCCAAATCTCTCCCAAACGTGGTCCTATACTGGCTGAACGAGACACAGCAGTCCCCATTGGATTCGGGTGGAATTTGTATTTTTGGTGAATATTTTAGTGAAAAGGGACAATCTTTCATGGGGCTGGGTTAAGGCTACGGTTAGGGTTAGGGTTATGGGGCTAGGGTTAGGGTTACGGTCGTCTTTTGGCCGATTGACTCGAAATTGATCACGAATGTCCTCGATGCCGGTGGAAGGAAGGGACAGCAGTTTTTATTGGATTTTAGTGGAATTTGTATTTTTGGTGAATATTTTAAAGAAAGGCGGCCATTTTTCATGAATACCTCTGCCCATTTTTTCAATAGCTTCCAGGTCTTTGGACCGATTGACTCCAAATCTCTCCCAAACGTGGTCCTATACTGGCTGAACGAGACACAGCAGTCCCCATTGGATTCGGGTGGAATTTGTATTTTTGGTGAATATTTTAGTGAAAGGGGGCCATTTTTCATGAAAACCTCGGCCCATTTTTTCAATAGCTTCCAGGTCTTTGGACCGATTGACTCCAAATTTCTCCCAGACGTGGTCCTATACTGGCTGAACGAGACACAGCAGTCCCCATTGGATTCGGGTGGAATTTGTATTTTTGGTGAATATTTTAGTGAAAAGGGACAATCTTTCATGGGGCTGGGTTAAGGCTACGGTTAGGGTTAGGGTTATCGGGCTAGGGTTAGGGTTACGGTCGTCTTTTGGCCGATTGACTCGAAATTGATCACGAATGTCCTCGATGCCGATGGAAGGAAGGGACAGCAGTTTTTATTGGATTTTAGTGGAATTTGTATTTTTGGTGAATATTTTAAAGAAAGGCGGCCATTTTTCATGAATACCTCTGCCCATTTTTTCAATAGCTTCCAGGTCTTTGGACCGATTGACTCCAAATCTCTCCCAAACGTGGTCCTATACTGGCTGAACGAGACACAGCAGTCCCCATTGGATTCGGGTGGAATTTGTATTTTTGGTGAATATTTTAGTGAAAGGGGGCCATTTTTCATGAAAACCTCGGCCCATTTTTTCAATAGCTTCCAGGTCTTTGGACCGATTGACTCCAAATTTCTCCCAGACGTGGTCCTATACTGGCTGAACGAGACACAGCAGTCCCCATTGGATTCGGGTGGAATTTGTATTTTTGGTGAATATTTTAGTGAAAAGGGACAATCTTTCATGGGGCTGGGTTAAGGCTACGGTTAGGGTTAGGGTTATGGGGCTAGGGTTAGGGTTACGGTCGTCTTTTGGCCGATTGACTCGAAATTGATCACGAATGTCCTCGATGCCGGTGGAAGGAAGGGACAGCAGTTTTTATTGGATTTTAGTGGAATTTGTATTTTTGGTGAATATTTTAAAGAAAGGCGGCCATTTTTCATGAATACCTCTGCCCATTTTTTCAATAGCTTCCAGGTCTTTGGACCGATTGACTCCAAATCTCTCCCAAACGTGGTCCTATACTGGCTGAACGAGACACAGCAGTCCCCATTGGATTCGGGTGGAATTTGTATTTTTGGTGAATATTTTAGTGAAAAGGGACAATCTTTCATGGGGCTGGGTTAAGGCTACGGTTAGGGTTAGGGTTATGGGGCTAGGGTTAGGGTTACGGTCGTCTTTTGGCCGATTGACTCGAAATTGATCACGAATGTCCTCGATGCCGGTGGAAGGAAGGGACAGCAGTTTTTATTGGATTTTAGTGGAATTTGTATTTTTGGTGAATATTTTAAAGAAAGGCGGCCATTTTTCATGAATACCTCTGCCCATTTTTTCAATAGCTTCCAGGTCTTTGGACCGATTGACTCCAAATCTCTCCCAAACGTGGTCCTATACTGGCTGAACGAGACACAGCAGTCCCCATTGGATTCGGGTGGAATTTGTATTTTTGGTGAATATTTTAGTGAAAGGGGGCCATTTTTCATGAAAACCTCGGCCCATTTTTTCAATAGCTTCCAGGTCTTTGGACCGATTGACTCCAAATTTCTCCCAGACGTGGTCCTATACTGGCTGAACGAGACACAGCAGTCCCCATTGGATTCGGGTGGAATTTGTATTTTTGGTGAATATTTTAGTGAAAAGGGACAATCTTTCATGGGGCTGGGTTAAGGCTACGGTTAGGGTTAGGGTTATCGGGCTAGGGTTAGGGTTACGGTCGTCTTTTGGCCGATTGACTCGAAATTGATCACGAATGTCCTCGATGCCGATGGAAGGAAGGGACAGCAGTTTTTATTGGATTTTAGTGGAATTTGTATTTTTGGTGAATATTTTAAAGAAAGGCGGCCATTTTTCATGAATACCTCTGCCCATTTTTTCAATAGCTTCCAGGTCTTTGGACCGATTGACTCCAAATCTCTCCCAAACGTGGTCCTATACTGGCTGAACGAGACACAGCAGTCCCCATTGGATTCGGGTGGAATTTGTATTTTTGGTGAATATTTTAGTGAAAGGGGGCCATTTTTCATGAAAACCTCGGCCCATTTTTTCAATAGCTTCCAGGTCTTTGGACCGATTGACTCCAAATTTCTCCCAGACGTGGTCCTATACTGGCTGAACGAGACACAGCAGTCCCCATTGGATTCGGGTGGAATTTGTATTTTTGGTGAATATTTTAGTGAAAAGGGACAATCTTTCATGGGGCTGGGTTAAGGCTACGGTTAGGGTTAGGGTTATGGGGCTAGGGTTAGGGTTACGGTCGTCTTTTGGCCGATTGACTCGAAATTGATCACGAATGTCCTCGATGCCGGTGGAAGGAAGGGACAGCAGTTTTTATTGGATTTTAGTGGAATTTGTATTTTTGGTGAATATTTTAAAGAAAGGCGGCCATTTTTCATGAATACCTCTGCCCATTTTTTCAATAGCTTCCAGGTCTTTGGACCGATTGACTCCAAATCTCTCCCAAACGTGGTCCTATACTGGCTGAACGAGACACAGCAGTCCCCATTGGATTCGGGTGGAATTTGTATTTTTGGTGAATATTTTAGTGAAAAGGGACAATCTTTCATGGGGCTGGGTTAAGGCTACGGTTAGGGTTAGGGTTATGGGGCTAGGGTTAGGGTTACGGTCGTCTTTTGGCCGATTGACTCGAAATTGATCACGAATGTCCTCGATGCCGGTGGAAGGAAGGGACAGCAGTTTTTATTGGATTTTAGTGGAATTTGTATTTTTGGTGAATATTTTAAAGAAAGGCGGCCATTTTTCATGAATACCTCTGCCCATTTTTTCAATAGCTTCCAGGTCTTTGGACCGATTGACTCCAAATCTCTCCCAAACGTGGTCCTATACTGGCTGAACGAGACACAGCAGTCCCAATTGGATTCGGGTGGAATTTGTATTTTTGGTGAATATTTTAGTGAAAAGGGACAATCTTTCATGGGGCTGGGTTAAGGCTACGGTTAGGGTTAGGGTTATGGGGCTAGGGTTAGGGTTACGGTCGTCTTTTGGCCGATTGACTCGAAATTGATCACGAATGTCCTCGATGCCGGTGGAAGGAAGGGACAGCAGTTTTTATTGGATTTTAGTGGAATTTGTATTTTTGGTGAATATTTTAAAGAAAGGCGGCCATTTTTCATGAATACCTCTGCCCATTTTTTCAATAGCTTCCAGGTCTTTGGACCGATTGACTCCAAATCTCTCCCAAACGTGGTCCTATACTGGCTGAACGAGACACAGCAGTCCCCATTGGATTCGGGTGGAATTTGTATTTTTGGTGAATATTTTAGTGAAAAGGGACAATCTTTCATGGGGCTGGGTTAAGGCTACGGTTAGGGTTAGGGTTATGGGGCTAGGGTTAGGGTTACGGTCGTCTTTTGGCCGATTGACTCGAAATTGATCACGAATGTCCTCGATGCCGGTGGAAGGAAGGGACAGCAGTTTTTATTGGATTTTAGTGGAATTTGTATTTTTGGTGAATATTTTAAAGAAAGGCGGCCATTTTTCATGAATACCTCTGCCCATTTTTTCAATAGCTTCCAGGTCTTTGGACCGATTGACTCCAAATCTCTCCCAAACGTGGTCCTATACTGGCTGAACGAGACACAGCAGTCCCCATTGGATTCGGGTGGAATTTGTATTTTTGGTGAATATTTTAGTGAAAGGGGGCCATTTTTCATGAAAACCTCGGCCCATTTTTTCAATAGCTTCCAGGTCTTTGGACCGATTGACTCCAAATTTCTCCCAGACGTGGTCCTATACTGGCTGAACGAGACACAGCAGTCCCCATTGGATTCGGGTGGAATTTGTATTTTTGGTGAATATTTTAGTGAAAGGCGGCCATTTTTCATGAATACCTCTGCCCATTTTTTCAATAGCTTCCAGGTCTTTGGACCGATTGACTCCAAATCTCTCCCAAACGTGGTCCTATACTGGCTGAACGAGACACAGCAGTCCCCATTGGATTCGGGTGGAATTTGTATTTTTGGTGAATATTTTAGTGAAAAGGGACAATCTTTCATGGGGCTGGGTTAAGGCTACGGTTAGGGTTAGGGTTATGGGGCTAGGGTTAGGGTTACGGTCGTCTTTTGGCCGATTGACTCGAAATTGATCACGAATGTCCTCGATGCCGGTGGAAGGAAGGGACAGCAGTTTTTATTGGATTTTAGTGGAATTTGTATTTTTGGTGAATATTTTAAAGAAAGGCGGCCATTTTTCATGAATACCTCTGCCCATTTTTTCAATAGCTTCCAGGTCTTTGGACCGATTGACTCCAAATCTCTCCCAAACGTGGTCCTATACTGGCTGAACGAGACACAGCAGTCCCCATTGGATTCGGGTGGAATTTGTATTTTTGGTGAATATTTTAGTGAAAGGGGGCCATTTTTCATGAAAACCTCGGCCCATTTTTTCAATAGCTTCCAGGTCTTTGGACCGATTGACTCCAAATTTCTCCCAGACGTGGTCCTATACTGGCTGAACGAGACACAGCAGTCCCCATTGGATTCGGGTGGAATTTGTATTTTTGGTGAATATTTTAGTGAAAAGGGACAATCTTTCATGGGGCTGGGTTAAGGCTACGGTTAGGGTTAGGGTTATCGGGCTAGGGTTAGGGTTACGGTCGTCTTTTGGCCGATTGACTCGAAATTGATCACGAATGTCCTCGATGCCGATGGAAGGAAGGGACAGCAGTTTTTATTGGATTTTAGTGGAATTTGTATTTTTGGTGAATATTTTAAAGAAAGGCGGCCATTTTTCATGAATACCTCTGCCCATTTTTTCAATAGCTTCCAGGTCTTTGGACCGATTGACTCCAAATCTCTCCCAAACGTGGTCCTATACTGGCTGAACGAGACACAGCAGTCCCCATTGGATTCGGGTGGAATTTGTATTTTTGGTGAATATTTTAGTGAAAGGGGGCCATTTTTCATGAAAACCTCGGCCCATTTTTTCAATAGCTTCCAGGTCTTTGGACCGATTGACTCCAAATTTCTCCCAGACGTGGTCCTATACTGGCTGAACGAGACACAGCAGTCCCCATTGGATTCGGGTGGAATTTGTATTTTTGGTGAATATTTTAGTGAAAAGGGACAATCTTTCATGGGGCTGGGTTAAGGCTACGGTTAGGGTTAGGGTTATGGGGCTAGGGTTAGGGTTACGGTCGTCTTTTGGCCGATTGACTCGAAATTGATCACGAATGTCCTCGATGCCGGTGGAAGGAAGGGACAGCAGTTTTTATTGGATTTTAGTGGAATTTGTATTTTTGGTGAATATTTTAAAGAAAGGCGGCCATTTTTCATGAATACCTCTGCCCATTTTTTCAATAGCTTCCAGGTCTTTGGACCGATTGACTCCAAATCTCTCCCAAACGTGGTCCTATACTGGCTGAACGAGACACAGCAGTCCCAATTGGATTCGGGTGGAATTTGTATTTTTGGTGAATATTTTAGTGAAAAGGGACAATCTTTCATGGGGCTGGGTTAAGGCTACGGTTAGGGTTAGGGTTATGGGGCTAGGGTTAGGGTTACGGTCGTCTTTTGGCCGATTGACTCGAAATTGATCACGAATGTCCTCGATGCCGGTGGAAGGAAGGGACAGCAGTTTTTATTGGATTTTAGTGGAATTTGTATTTTTGGTGAATATTTTAAAGAAAGGCGGCCATTTTTCATGAATACCTCTGCCCATTTTTTCAATAGCTTCCAGGTCTTTGGACCGATTGACTCCAAATCTCTCCCAAACGTGGTCCTATACTGGCTGAACGAGACACAGCAGTCCCCATTGGATTCGGGTGGAATTTGTATTTTTGGTGAATATTTTAGTGAAAAGGGACAATCTTTCATGGGGCTGGGTTAAGGCTACGGTTAGGGTTAGGGTTATGGGGCTAGGGTTAGGGTTACGGTCGTCTTTTGGCCGATTGACTCGAAATTGATCACGAATGTCCTCGATGCCGGTGGAAGGAAGGGACAGCAGTTTTTATTGGATTTTAGTGGAATTTGTATTTTTGGTGAATATTTTAAAGAAAGGCGGCCATTTTTCATGAATACCTCTGCCCATTTTTTCAATAGCTTCCAGGTCTTTGGACCGATTGACTCCAAATCTCTCCCAAACGTGGTCCTATACTGGCTGAACGAGACACAGCAGTCCCCATTGGATTCGGGTGGAATTTGTATTTTTGGTGAATATTTTAGTGAAAGGGGGCCATTTTTCATGAAAACCTCGGCCCATTTTTTCAATAGCTTCCAGGTCTTTGGACCGATTGACAATAAATTTCTCCCAGACGTGGTCCTATACTGGCTGAACGAGACACAGCAGTCCCCATTGGATTCGGGTGGAATTTGTATTTTTGGTGAATATTTTAGTGAAAAGGGACAATCTTTCATGGGGCTGGGTTAAGGCTACGGTTAGGGTTAGGGTTATCGGGCTAGGGTTAGGGTTACGGTCGTCTTTTGGCCGATTGACTCGAAATTGATCACGAATGTCCTCGATGCCGATGGAAGGAAGGGACAGCAGTTTTTATTGGATTTTAGTGGAATTTGTATTTTTGGTGAATATTTTAAAGAAAGGCGGCCATTTTTCATGAATACCTCTGCCCATTTTTTCAATAGCTTCCAGGTCTTTGGACCGATTGACTCCAAATCTCTCCCAAACGTGGTCCTATACTGGCTGAACGAGACACAGCAGTCCCCATTGGATTCGGGTGGAATTTGTATTTTTGGTGAATATTTTAGTGAAAGGGGGCCATTTTTCATGAAAACCTCGGCCCATTTTTTCAATAGCTTCCAGGTCTTTGGACCGATTGACTCCAAATTTCTCCCAGACGTGGTCCTATACTGGCTGAACGAGACACAGCAGTCCCCATTGGATTCGGGTGGAATTTGTATTTTTGGTGAATATTTTAGTGAAAAGGGACAATCTTTCATGGGGCTGGGTTAAGGCTACGGTTAGGGTTAGGGTTATGGGGCTAGGGTTAGGGTTACGGTCGTCTTTTGGCCGATTGACTCGAAATTGATCACGAATGTCCTCGATGCCGGTGGAAGGAAGGGACAGCAGTTTTTATTGGATTTTAGTGGAATTTGTATTTTTGGTGAATATTTTAAAGAAAGGCGGCCATTTTTCATGAATACCTCTGCCCATTTTTTCAATAGCTTCCAGGTCTTTGGACCGATTGACTCCAAATCTCTCCCAAACGTGGTCCTATACTGGCTGAACGAGACACAGCAGTCCCCATTGGATTCGGGTGGAATTTGTATTTTTGGTGAATATTTTAGTGAAAAGGGACAATCTTTCATGGGGCTGGGTTAAGGCTACGGTTAGGGTTAGGGTTATGGGGCTAGGGTTAGGGTTACGGTCGTCTTTTGGCCGATTGACTCGAAATTGATCACGAATGTCCTCGATGCCGGTGGAAGGAAGGGACAGCAGTTTTTATTGGATTTTAGTGGAATTTGTATTTTTGGTGAATATTTTAAAGAAAGGCGGCCATTTTTCATGAATACCTCTGCCCATTTTTTCAATAGCTTCCAGGTCTTTGGACCGATTGACTCCAAATCTCTCCCAAACGTGGTCCTATACTGGCTGAACGAGACACAGCAGTCCCAATTGGATTCGGGTGGAATTTGTATTTTTGGTGAATATTTTAGTGAAAAGGGACAATCTTTCATGGGGCTGGGTTAAGGCTACGGTTAGGGTTAGGGTTATGGGGCTAGGGTTAGGGTTACGGTCGTCTTTTGGCCGATTGACTCGAAATTGATCACGAATGTCCTCGATGCCGGTGGAAGGAAGGGACAGCAGTTTTTATTGGATTTTAGTGGAATTTGTATTTTTGGTGAATATTTTAAAGAAAGGCGGCCATTTTTCATGAATACCTCTGCCCATTTTTTCAATAGCTTCCAGGTCTTTGGACCGATTGACTCCAAATCTCTCCCAAACGTGGTCCTATACTGGCTGAACGAGACACAGCAGTCCCCATTGGATTCGGGTGGAATTTGTATTTTTGGTGAATATTTTAGTGAAAAGGGACAATCTTTCATGGGGCTGGGTTAAGGCTACGGTTAGGGTTAGGGTTATGGGGCTAGGGTTAGGGTTACGGTCGTCTTTTGGCCGATTGACTCGAAATTGATCACGAATGTCCTCGATGCCGGTGGAAGGAAGGGACAGCAGTTTTTATTGGATTTTAGTGGAATTTGTATTTTTGGTGAATATTTTAAAGAAAGGCGGCCATTTTTCATGAATACCTCTGCCCATTTTTTCAATAGCTTCCAGGTCTTTGGACCGATTGACTCCAAATCTCTCCCAAACGTGGTCCTATACTGGCTGAACGAGACACAGCAGTCCCCATTGGATTCGGGTGGAATTTGTATTTTTGGTGAATATTTTAGTGAAAGGGGGCCATTTTTCATGAAAACCTCGGCCCATTTTTTCAATAGCTTCCAGGTCTTTGGACCGATTGACAATAAATTTCTCCCAGACGTGGTCCTATACTGGCTGAACGAGACACAGCAGTCCCCATTGGATTCGGGTGGAATTTGTATTTTTGGTGAATATTTTAGTGAAAAGGGACAATCTTTCATGGGGCTGGGTTAAGGCTACGGTTAGGGTTAGGGTTATCGGGCTAGGGTTAGGGTTACGGTCGTCTTTTGGCCGATTGACTCGAAATTGATCACGAATGTCCTCGATGCCGGTGGAAGGAAGGGACAGGAGTTTTTATTGGATTTTAGTGGAATTTGTATTTTTGGTGAATATTTTAAAGAAAGGCGGCCATTTTTCATGAATACCTCTGCCCATTTTTTCAATAGCTTCCAGGTCTTTGGACCGATTGACTCCAAATCTCTCCCAAACGTGGTCCTATACTGGCTGAACGAGACACAGCAGTCCCCATTGGATTCGGGTGGAATTTGTATTTTTGGTGAATATTTTAGTGAAAGGGGGCCATTTTTCATGAAAACCTCGGCCCATTTTTTCAATAGCTTCCAGGTCTTTGGACCGATTGACTCCAAATTTCTCCCAGACGTGGTCTTATACTGGCTGAACGAGACACAGCAGTCCCCATTGGATTCGGGTGGAATTTGTATTTTTGGTGAATATTTTAGTGAAAAGGGACAATCTTTCATGGGGCTGGGTTAAGGCTACGGTTAGGGTTAGGGTTATGGGGCTAGGGTTAGGGTTACGGTCGTCTTTTGGCCGATTGACTCGAAATTGATCACGAATGTCCTCGATGCCGGTGGAAGGAAGGGACAGCAGTTTTTATTGGATTTTAGTGGAATTTGTATTTTTGGTGAATATTTTAAAGAAAGGCGGCCGTTTTTCATGAATACCTCTGCCCATTTTTTCAATAGCTTCCAGGTCTTTGGACCGATTGACTCCAAATCTCTCCCAAACGTGGTCCTATACTGGCTGAACGAGACACAGCAGTCCCCATTGGATTCGGGTGGAATTTGTATTTTTGGTGAATATTTTAGTGAAAGGGGGCCATTTTTCATGAAAACCTCGGCCCATTTTTTCAATAGCTTCCAGGTCTTTGGACCGATTGACTCCAAATTTCTCCCAGACGTGGTCCTATACTGGCTGAACGAGACACAGCAGTCCCCATTGGATTCGGGTGGAATTTGTATTTTTGGTGAATATTTTAGTGAAAAGGGACAATCTTTCATGGGGCTGGGTTAAGGCTACGGTTAGGGTTAGGGTTATGGGGCTAGGGTTAGGGTTACGGTCGTCTTTTGGCCGATTGACTCGAAATTGATCACGAATGTCCTCGATGCCGGTGGAAGGAAGGGACAGCAGTTTTTAGTGGATTTTAGTGGAATTTGTATTTTTGGTGAATATTTTAAAGAAAGGCGGCCATTTTTCATGAATACCTCTGCCCATTTTTTCAATAGCTTCCAGGTCTTTGGACCGATTGACTCCAAATCTCTCCCAAACGTGGTCCTATACTGGCTGAACGAGACACAGCAGTCCCCATTGGATTCGGGTGGAATTTGTATTTTTGGTGAATATTTTAGTGAAAGGGGGCCATTTTTCATGAAAACCTCGGCCCATTTTTTCAATAGCTTCCAGGTCTTTGGACCGATTGACTCCAAATTTCTCCCAGACGTGGTCCTATACTGGCTGAACGAGACACAGCAGTCCCCATTGGATTCGGGTGGAATTTGTATTTTTGGTGAATATTTTAGTGAAAAGGGACAATCTTTCATGGGGCTGGGTTAAGGCTACGGTTAGGGTTAGGGTTATGGGGCTAGGGTTAGGGTTACGGTCGTCTTTTGGCCGATTGACTCGAAATTGATCACGAATGTCCTCGATGCCGGTGGAAGGAAGGGACAGCAGTTTTTATTGGATTTTAGTGGAATTTGTATTTTTGGTGAATATTTTAAAGAAAGGCGGCCATTTTTCATGAATACCTCTGCCCATTTTTTCAATAGCTTCCAGGTCTTTGGACCGATTGACTCCAAATCTCTCCCAAACGTGGTCCTATACTGGCTGAACGAGACACAGCAGTCCCCATTGGATTCGGGTGGAATTTGTATTTTTGGTGAATATTTTAGTGAAAAGGGACAATCTTTCATGGGGCTGGGTTAAGGCTACGGTTAGGGTTAGGGTTATGGGGCTAGGGTTAGGGTTACGGTCGTCTTTTGGCCGATTGACTCGAAATTGATCACGAATGTCCTCGATGCCGGTGGAAGGAAGGGACAGCAGTTTTTATTGGATTTTAGTGGAATTTGTATTTTTGGTGAATATTTTAAAGAAAGGCGGCCATTTTTCATGAATACCTCTGCCCATTTTTTCAATAGCTTCCAGGTCTTTGGACCGATTGACTCCAAATCTCTCCCAAACGTGGTCCTATACTGGCTGAACGAGACACAGCAGTCCCCATTGGATTCGGGTGGAATTTGTATTTTTGGTGAATATTTTAGTGAAAGGGGGCCATTTTTCATGAAAACCTCGGCCCATTTTTTCAATAGCTTCCAGGTCTTTGGACCGATTGACAATAAATTTCTCCCAGACGTGGTCCTATACTGGCTGAACGAGACACAGCAGTCCCCATTGGATTCGGGTGGAATTTGTATTTTTGGTGAATATTTTAGTGAAAAGGGACAATCTTTCATGGGGCTGGGTTAAGGCTACGGTTAGGGTTAGGGTTATCGGGCTAGGGTTAGGGTTACGGTCGTCTTTTGGCCGATTGACTCGAAATTGATCACGAATGTCCTCGATGCCGGTGGAAGGAAGGGACAGGAGTTTTTATTGGATTTTAGTGGAATTTGTATTTTTGGTGAATATTTTAAAGAAAGGCGGCCATTTTTCATGAATACCTCTGCCCATTTTTTCAATAGCTTCCAGGTCTTTGGACCGATTGACTCCAAATCTCTCCCAAACGTGGTCCTATACTGGCTGAACGAGACACAGCAGTCCCCATTGGATTCGGGTGGAATTTGTATTTTTGGTGAATATTTTAGTGAAAGGGGGCCATTTTTCATGAAAACCTCGGCCCATTTTTTCAATAGCTTCCAGGTCTTTGGACCGATTGACTCCAAATTTCTCCCAGACGTGGTCTTATACTGGCTGAACGAGACACAGCAGTCCCCATTGGATTCGGGTGGAATTTGTATTTTTGGTGAATATTTTAGTGAAAAGGGACAATCTTTCATGGGGCTGGGTTAAGGCTACGGTTAGGGTTAGGGTTATGGGGCTAGGGTTAGGGTTACGGTCGTCTTTTGGCCGATTGACTCGAAATTGATCACGAATGTCCTCGATGCCGGTGGAAGGAAGGGACAGGAGTTTTTATTGGATTTTAGTGGAATTTGTATTTTTGGTGAATATTTTAAAGAAAGGCGGCCATTTTTCATGAATACCTCTGCCCATTTTTTCAATAGCTTCCAGGTCTTTGGACCGATTGACTCCAAATCTCTCCCAAACGTGGTCCTATACTGGCTGAACGAGACACAGCAGTCCCCATTGGATTCGGGTGGAATTTGTATTTTTGGTGAATATTTTAGTGAAAGGGGGCCATTTTTCATGAAAACCTCGGCCCATTTTTTCAATAGCTTCCAGGTCTTTGGACCGATTGACTCCAAATTTCTCCCAGACGTGGTCTTATACTGGCTGAACGAGACACAGCAGTCCCCATTGGATTCGGGTGGAATTTGTATTTTTGGTGAATATTTTAGTGAAAAGGGACAATCTTTCATGGGGCTGGGTTAAGGCTACGGTTAGGGTTAGGGTTATGGGGCTAGGGTTAGGGTTACGGTCGTCTTTTGGCCGATTGACTCGAAATTGATCACGAATGTCCTCGATGCCGGTGGAAGGAAGGGACAGCAGTTTTTATTGGATTTTAGTGGAATTTGTATTTTTGGTGAATATTTTAAAGAAAGGCGGCCGTTTTTCATGAATACCTCTGCCCATTTTTTCAATAGCTTCCAGGTCTTTGGACCGATTGACTCCAAATCTCTCCCAAACGTGGTCCTATACTGGCTGAACGAGACACAGCAGTCCCCATTGGATTCGGGTGGAATTTGTATTTTTGGTGAATATTTTAGTGAAAGGGGGCCATTTTTCATGAAAACCTCGGCCCATTTTTTCAATAGCTTCCAGGTCTTTGGACCGATTGACTCCAAATTTCTCCCAGACGTGGTCCTATACTGGCTGAACGAGACACAGCAGTCCCCATTGGATTCGGGTGGAATTTGTATTTTTGGTGAATATTTTAGTGAAAAGGGACAATCTTTCATGGGGCTGGGTTAAGGCTACGGTTAGGGTTAGGGTTATGGGGCTAGGGTTAGGGTTACGGTCGTCTTTTGGCCGATTGACTCGAAATTGATCACGAATGTCCTCGATGCCGGTGGAAGGAAGGGACAGCAGTTTTTAGTGGATTTTAGTGGAATTTGTATTTTTGGTGAATATTTTAAAGAAAGGCGGCCATTTTTCATGAATACCTCTGCCCATTTTTTCAATAGCTTCCAGGTCTTTGGACCGATTGACTCCAAATCTCTCCCAAACGTGGTCCTATACTGGCTGAACGAGACACAGCAGTCCCCATTGGATTCGGGTGGAATTTGTATTTTTGGTGAATATTTTAGTGAAAGGGGGCCATTTTTCATGAAAACCTCGGCCCATTTTTTCAATAGCTTCCAGGTCTTTGGACCGATTGACTCCAAATTTCTCCCAGACGTGGTCCTATACTGGCTGAACGAGACACAGCAGTCCCCATTGGATTCGGGTGGAATTTGTATTTTTGGTGAATATTTTAGTGAAAAGGGACAATCTTTCATGGGGCTGGGTTAAGGCTACGGTTAGGGTTAGGGTTATGGGGCTAGGGTTAGGGTTACGGTCGTCTTTTGGCCGATTGACTCGAAATTGATCACGAATGTCCTCGATGCCGGTGGAAGGAAGGGACAGCAGTTTTTATTGGATTTTAGTGGAATTTGTATTTTTGGTGAATATTTTAAAGAAAGGCGGCCATTTTTCATGAATACCTCTGCCCATTTTTTCAATAGCTTCCAGGTCTTTGGACCGATTGACTCCAAATCTCTCCCAAACGTGGTCCTATACTGGCTGAACGAGACACAGCAGTCCCCATTGGATTCGGGTGGAATTTGTATTTTTGGTGAATATTTTAGTGAAAAGGGACAATCTTTCATGGGGCTGGGTTAAGGCTACGGTTAGGGTTAGGGTTATGGGGCTAGGGTTAGGGTTACGGTCGTCTTTTGGCCGATTGACTCGAAATTGATCACGAATGTCCTCGATGCCGGTGGAAGGAAGGGACAGCAGTTTTTATTGGATTTTAGTGGAATTTGTATTTTTGGTGAATATTTTAAAGAAAGGCGGCCATTTTTCATGAATACCTCTGCCCATTTTTTCAATAGCTTCCAGGTCTTTGGACCGATTGACTCCAAATCTCTCCCAAACGTGGTCCTATACTGGCTGAACGAGACACAGCAGTCCCCATTGGATTCGGGTGGAATTTGTATTTTTGGTGAATATTTTAGTGAAAGGGGGCCATTTTTCATGAAAACCTCGGCCCATTTTTTCAATAGCTTCCAGGTCTTTGGACCGATTGACAATAAATTTCTCCCAGACGTGGTCCTATACTGGCTGAACGAGACACAGCAGTCCCCATTGGATTCGGGTGGAATTTGTATTTTTGGTGAATATTTTAGTGAAAAGGGACAATCTTTCATGGGGCTGGGTTAAGGCTACGGTTAGGGTTAGGGTTATCGGGCTAGGGTTAGGGTTACGGTCGTCTTTTGGCCGATTGACTCGAAATTGATCACGAATGTCCTCGATGCCGGTGGAAGGAAGGGACAGGAGTTTTTATTGGATTTTAGTGGAATTTGTATTTTTGGTGAATATTTTAAAGAAAGGCGGCCATTTTTCATGAATACCTCTGCCCATTTTTTCAATAGCTTCCAGGTCTTTGGACCGATTGACTCCAAATCTCTCCCAAACGTGGTCCTATACTGGCTGAACGAGACACAGCAGTCCCCATTGGATTCGGGTGGAATTTGTATTTTTGGTGAATATTTTAGTGAAAGGGGGCCATTTTTCATGAAAACCTCGGCCCATTTTTTCAATAGCTTCCAGGTCTTTGGACCGATTGACTCCAAATTTCTCCCAGACGTGGTCTTATACTGGCTGAACGAGACACAGCAGTCCCCATTGGATTCGGGTGGAATTTGTATTTTTGGTGAATATTTTAGTGAAAAGGGACAATCTTTCATGGGGCTGGGTTAAGGCTACGGTTAGGGTTAGGGTTATGGGGCTAGGGTTAGGGTTACGGTCGTCTTTTGGCCGATTGACTCGAAATTGATCACGAATGTCCTCGATGCCGGTGGAAGGAAGGGACAGCAGTTTTTATTGGATTTTAGTGGAATTTGTATTTTTGGTGAATATTTTAAAGAAAGGCGGCCGTTTTTCATGAATACCTCTGCCCATTTTTTCAATAGCTTCCAGGTCTTTGGACCGATTGACTCCAAATCTCTCCCAAACGTGGTCCTATACTGGCTGAACGAGACACAGCAGTCCCCATTGGATTCGGGTGGAATTTGTATTTTTGGTGAATATTTTAGTGAAAGGGGGCCATTTTTCATGAAAACCTCGGCCCATTTTTTCAATAGCTTCCAGGTCTTTGGACCGATTGACTCCAAATTTCTCCCAGACGTGGTCCTATACTGGCTGAACGAGACACAGCAGTCCCCATTGGATTCGGGTGGAATTTGTATTTTTGGTGAATATTTTAGTGAAAAGGGACAATCTTTCATGGGGCTGGGTTAAGGCTACGGTTAGGGTTAGGGTTATGGGGCTAGGGTTAGGGTTACGGTCGTCTTTTGGCCGATTGACTCGAAATTGATCACGAATGTCCTCGATGCCGGTGGAAGGAAGGGACAGCAGTTTTTAGTGGATTTTAGTGGAATTTGTATTTTTGGTGAATATTTTAAAGAAAGGCGGCCATTTTTCATGAATACCTCTGCCCATTTTTTCAATAGCTTCCAGGTCTTTGGACCGATTGACTCCAAATCTCTCCCAAACGTGGTCCTATACTGGCTGAACGAGACACAGCAGTCCCCATTGGATTCGGGTGGAATTTGTATTTTTGGTGAATATTTTAGTGAAAGGGGGCCATTTTTCATGAAAACCTCGGCCCATTTTTTCAATAGCTTCCAGGTCTTTGGACCGATTGACTCCAAATTTCTCCCAGACGTGGTCCTATACTGGCTGAACGAGACACAGCAGTCCCCATTGGATTCGGGTGGAATTTGTATTTTTGGTGAATATTTTAGTGAAAAGGGACAATCTTTCATGGGGCTGGGTTAAGGCTACGGTTAGGGTTAGGGTTATGGGGCTAGGGTTAGGGTTACGGTCGTCTTTTGGCCGATTGACTCGAAATTGATCACGAATGTCCTCGATGCCGGTGGAAGGAAGGGACAGCAGTTTTTATTGGATTTTAGTGGAATTTGTATTTTTGGTGAATATTTTAAAGAAAGGCGGCCATTTTTCATGAATACCTCTGCCCATTTTTTCAATAGCTTCCAGGTCTTTGGACCGATTGACTCCAAATCTCTCCCAAACGTGGTCCTATACTGGCTGAACGAGACACAGCAGTCCCCATTGGATTCGGGTGGAATTTGTATTTTTGGTGAATATTTTAGTGAAAAGGGACAATCTTTCATGGGGCTGGGTTAAGGCTACGGTTAGGGTTAGGGTTATGGGGCTAGGGTTAGGGTTACGGTCGTCTTTTGGCCGATTGACTCGAAATTGATCACGAATGTCCTCGATGCCGGTGGAAGGAAGGGACAGCAGTTTTTATTGGATTTTAGTGGAATTTGTATTTTTGGTGAATATTTTAAAGAAAGGCGGCCATTTTTCATGAATACCTCTGCCCATTTTTTCAATAGCTTCCAGGTCTTTGGACCGATTGACTCCAAATCTCTCCCAAACGTGGTCCTATACTGGCTGAACGAGACACAGCAGTCCCCATTGGATTCGGGTGGAATTTGTATTTTTGGTGAATATTTTAGTGAAAGGGGGCCATTTTTCATGAAAACCTCGGCCCATTTTTTCAATAGCTTCCAGGTCTTTGGACCGATTGACTCCAAATTTCTCCCAGACGTGGTCCTATACTGGCTGAACGAGACACAGCAGTCCCCATTGGATTCGGGTGGAATTTGTATTTTTGGTGAATATTTTAGTGAAAAGGGACAATCTTTCATGGGGCTGGGTTAAGGCTACGGTTAGGGTTAGGGTTATCGGGCTAGGGTTAGGGTTACGGTCGTCTTTTGGCCGATTGACTCGAAATTGATCACGAATGTCCTCGATGCCGATGGAAGGAAGGGACAGCAGTTTTTATTGGATTTTAGTGGAATTTGTATTTTTGGTGAATATTTTAAAGAAAGGCGGCCATTTTTCATGAATACCTCTGCCCATTTTTTCAATAGCTTCCAGGTCTTTGGACCGATTGACTCCAAATCTCTCCCAAACGTGGTCCTATACTGGCTGAACGAGACACAGCAGTCCCCATTGGATTCGGGTGGAATTTGTATTTTTGGTGAATATTTTAGTGAAAGGGGGCCATTTTTCATGAAAACCTCGGCCCATTTTTTCAATAGCTTCCAGGTCTTTGGACCGATTGACTCCAAATTTCTCCCAGACGTGGTCCTATACTGGCTGAACGAGACACAGCAGTCCCCATTGGATTCGGGTGGAATTTGTATTTTTGGTGAATATTTTAGTGAAAAGGGACAATCTTTCATGGGGCTGGGTTAAGGCTACGGTTAGGGTTAGGGTTATGGGGCTAGGGTTAGGGTTACGGTCGTCTTTTGGCCGATTGACTCGAAATTGATCACGAATGTCCTCGATGCCGGTGGAAGGAAGGGACAGCAGTTTTTATTGGATTTTAGTGGAATTTGTATTTTTGGTGAATATTTTAAAGAAAGGCGGCCATTTTTCATGAATACCTCTGCCCATTTTTTCAATAGCTTCCAGGTCTTTGGACCGATTGACTCCAAATCTCTCCCAAACGTGGTCCTATACTGGCTGAACGAGACACAGCAGTCCCCATTGGATTCGGGTGGAATTTGTATTTTTGGTGAATATTTTAGTGAAAAGGGACAATCTTTCATGGGGCTGGGTTAAGGCTACGGTTAGGGTTAGGGTTATGGGGCTAGGGTTAGGGTTACGGTCGTCTTTTGGCCGATTGACTCGAAATTGATCACGAATGTCCTCGATGCCGGTGGAAGGAAGGGACAGCAGTTTTTATTGGATTTTAGTGGAATTTGTATTTTTGGTGAATATTTTAAAGAAAGGCGGCCATTTTTCATGAATACCTCTGCCCATTTTTTCAATAGCTTCCAGGTCTTTGGACCGATTGACTCCAAATCTCTCCCAAACGTGGTCCTATACTGGCTGAACGAGACACAGCAGTCCCCATTGGATTCGGGTGGAATTTGTATTTTTGGTGAATATTTTAGTGAAAGGGGGCCATTTTTCATGAAAACCTCGGCCCATTTTTTCAATAGCTTCCAGGTCTTTGGACCGATTGACTCCAAATTTCTCCCAGACGTGGTCCTATACTGGCTGAACGAGACACAGCAGTCCCCATTGGATTCGGGTGGAATTTGTATTTTTGGTGAATATTTTAGTGAAAAGGGACAATCTTTCATGGGGCTGGGTTAAGGCTACGGTTAGGGTTAGGGTTATCGGGCTAGGGTTAGGGTTACGGTCGTCTTTTGGCCGATTGACTCGAAATTGATCACGAATGTCCTCGATGCCGATGGAAGGAAGGGACAGCAGTTTTTATTGGATTTTAGTGGAATTTGTATTTTTGGTGAATATTTTAAAGAAAGGCGGCCATTTTTCATGAATACCTCTGCCCATTTTTTCAATAGCTTCCAGGTCTTTGGACCGATTGACTCCAAATCTCTCCCAAACGTGGTCCTATACTGGCTGAACGAGACACAGCAGTCCCCATTGGATTCGGGTGGAATTTGTATTTTTGGTGAATATTTTAGTGAAAGGGGGCCATTTTTCATGAAAACCTCGGCCCATTTTTTCAATAGCTTCCAGGTCTTTGGACCGATTGACTCCAAATTTCTCCCAGACGTGGTCCTATACTGGCTGAACGAGACACAGCAGTCCCCATTGGATTCGGGTGGAATTTGTATTTTTGGTGAATATTTTAGTGAAAAGGGACAATCTTTCATGGGGCTGGGTTAAGGCTACGGTTAGGGTTAGGGTTATGGGGCTAGGGTTAGGGTTACGGTCGTCTTTTGGCCGATTGACTCGAAATTGATCACGAATGTCCTCGATGCCGGTGGAAGGAAGGGACAGCAGTTTTTATTGGATTTTAGTGGAATTTGTATTTTTGGTGAATATTTTAAAGAAAGGCGGCCATTTTTCATGAATACCTCTGCCCATTTTTTCAATAGCTTCCAGGTCTTTGGACCGATTGACTCCAAATCTCTCCCAAACGTGGTCCTATACTGGCTGAACGAGACACAGCAGTCCCCATTGGATTCGGGTGGAATTTGTATTTTTGGTGAATATTTTAGTGAAAAGGGACAATCTTTCATGGGGCTGGGTTAAGGCTACGGTTAGGGTTAGGGTTATGGGGCTAGGGTTAGGGTTACGGTCGTCTTTTGGCCGATTGACTCGAAATTGATCACGAATGTCCTCGATGCCGGTGGAAGGAAGGGACAGCAGTTTTTATTGGATTTTAGTGGAATTTGTATTTTTGGTGAATATTTTAAAGAAAGGCGGCCATTTTTCATGAATACCTCTGCCCATTTTTTCAATAGCTTCCAGGTCTTTGGACCGATTGACTCCAAATCTCTCCCAAACGTGGTCCTATACTGGCTGAACGAGACACAGCAGTCCCAATTGGATTCGGGTGGAATTTGTATTTTTGGTGAATATTTTAGTGAAAAGGGACAATCTTTCATGGGGCTGGGTTAAGGCTACGGTTAGGGTTAGGGTTATGGGGCTAGGGTTAGGGTTACGGTCGTCTTTTGGCCGATTGACTCGAAATTGATCACGAATGTCCTCGATGCCGGTGGAAGGAAGGGACAGCAGTTTTTATTGGATTTTAGTGGAATTTGTATTTTTGGTGAATATTTTAAAGAAAGGCGGCCATTTTTCATGAATACCTCTGCCCATTTTTTCAATAGCTTCCAGGTCTTTGGACCGATTGACTCCAAATCTCTCCCAAACGTGGTCCTATACTGGCTGAACGAGACACAGCAGTCCCCATTGGATTCGGGTGGAATTTGTATTTTTGGTGAATATTTTAGTGAAAAGGGACAATCTTTCATGGGGCTGGGTTAAGGCTACGGTTAGGGTTAGGGTTATGGGGCTAGGGTTAGGGTTACGGTCGTCTTTTGGCCGATTGACTCGAAATTGATCACGAATGTCCTCGATGCCGGTGGAAGGAAGGGACAGCAGTTTTTATTGGATTTTAGTGGAATTTGTATTTTTGGTGAATATTTTAAAGAAAGGCGGCCATTTTTCATGAATACCTCTGCCCATTTTTTCAATAGCTTCCAGGTCTTTGGACCGATTGACTCCAAATCTCTCCCAAACGTGGTCCTATACTGGCTGAACGAGACACAGCAGTCCCCATTGGATTCGGGTGGAATTTGTATTTTTGGTGAATATTTTAGTGAAAGGGGGCCATTTTTCATGAAAACCTCGGCCCATTTTTTCAATAGCTTCCAGGTCTTTGGACCGATTGACAATAAATTTCTCCCAGACGTGGTCCTATACTGGCTGAACGAGACACAGCAGTCCCCATTGGATTCGGGTGGAATTTGTATTTTTGGTGAATATTTTAGTGAAAAGGGACAATCTTTCATGGGGCTGGGTTAAGGCTACGGTTAGGGTTAGGGTTATCGGGCTAGGGTTAGGGTTACGGTCGTCTTTTGGCCGATTGACTCGAAATTGATCACGAATGTCCTCGATGCCGGTGGAAGGAAGGGACAGGAGTTTTTATTGGATTTTAGTGGAATTTGTATTTTTGGTGAATATTTTAAAGAAAGGCGGCCATTTTTCATGAATACCTCTGCCCATTTTTTCAATAGCTTCCAGGTCTTTGGACCGATTGACTCCAAATCTCTCCCAAACGTGGTCCTATACTGGCTGAACGAGACACAGCAGTCCCCATTGGATTCGGGTGGAATTTGTATTTTTGGTGAATATTTTAGTGAAAGGGGGCCATTTTTCATGAAAACCTCGGCCCATTTTTTCAATAGCTTCCAGGTCTTTGGACCGATTGACTCCAAATTTCTCCCAGACGTGGTCTTATACTGGCTGAACGAGACACAGCAGTCCCCATTGGATTCGGGTGGAATTTGTATTTTTGGTGAATATTTTAGTGAAAAGGGACAATCTTTCATGGGGCTGGGTTAAGGCTACGGTTAGGGTTAGGGTTATGGGGCTAGGGTTAGGGTTACCGTCGTCTTTTGGCCGATTGACTCGAAATTGATCACGAATGTCCTCCATGCCGGTGGAAGGAAGGGACAGCAGTTTTTATTGGATTTTAGTGGAATTTGTATTTTTGGTGAATATTTTAAAGAAAGGCGGCAATTTTTCATGAATACCTCTGCCCATTTTTTCAATAGCTTCCAGGTCTTTGGACCGATTGACTCCAAATCTCTCCCAAACGTGGTCCTATACTGGCTGAACGAGACACAGCAGTCCCCATTGGATTCGGGTGGAATTTGTATTTTTGGTGAATATTTTAGTGAAAGGGGGCCATTTTTCATGAAAACCTCGGCCCATTTTTTCAATAGCTTCCAGGTCTTTGGACCGATTGACTCCAAATTTCTCCCAGACGTGGTCCTATACTGGCTGAACGAGACACAGCAGTCCCCATTGGATTCGGGTGGAATTTGTATTTTTGGTGAATATTTTAGTGAAAAGGGACAATCTTTCATGGGGCTGGGTTAAGGCTACGGTTAGGGTTAGGGTTATGGGGCTAGGGTTAGGGTTACGGTCGTCTTTTGGCCGATTGACTCGAAATTGATCACGAATGTCCTCGATGCCGGTGGAAGGAAGGGACAGCAGTTTTTAGTGGATTTTAGTGGAATTTGTATTTTTGGTGAATATTTTAAAGAAAGGCGGCCATTTTTCATGAATACCTCTGCCCATTTTTTCAATAGCTTCCAGGTCTTTGGACCGATTGACTCCAAATCTCTCCCAAACGTGGTCCTATACTGGCTGAACGAGACACAGCAGTCCCCATTGGATTCGGGTGGAATTTGTATTTTTGGTGAATATTTTAGTGAAAGGGGGCCATTTTTCATGAAAACCTCGGCCCATTTTTTCAATAGCTTCCAGGTCTTTGGACCGATTGACTCCAAATTTCTCCCAGACGTGGTCCTATACTGGCTGAACGAGACACAGCAGTCCCCATTGGATTCGGGTGGAATTTGTATTTTTGGTGAATATTTTAGTGAAAAGGGACAATCTTTCATGGGGCTGGGTTAAGGCTACGGTTAGGGTTAGGGTTAGGGTTATGGGGCTAGGGTTAGGGTTACGGTCGTCTTTTGGCCGATTGACTCGAAATTGATCACGAATGTCCTCGATGCCGGTGGAAGGAAGGGACAGCAGTTTTTAGTGGATTTTAGTGGAATTTGTATTTTTGGTGAATATTTTAAAGAAAGGCGGCCATTTTTCATGAATACCTCTGCCCATTTTTTCAATAGCTTCCAGGTCTTTGGACCGATTGACTCCAAATCTCTCCCAAACGTGGTCCTATACTGGCTGAACGAGACACAGCAGTCCCCATTGGATTCGGGTGGAATTTGTATTTTTGGTGAATATTTTAGTGAAAGGGGGCCATTTTTCATGAAAACCTCGGCCCATTTTTTCAATAGCTTCCAGGTCTTTGGACCGATTGACTCCAAATTTCTCCCAGACGTGGTCCTATACTGGCTGAACGAGACACAGCAGTCCCCATTGGATTCGGGTGGAATTTGTATTTTTGGTGAATATTTTAGTGAAAAGGGACAATCTTTCATGGGGCTGGGTTAAGGCTACGGTTAGGGTTAGGGTTATGGGGCTAGGGTTAGGGTTACGGTCGTCTTTTGGCCGATTGACTCGAAATTGATCACGAATGTCCTCGATGCCGGTGGAAGGAAGGGACAGCAGTTTTTATTGGATTTTAGTGGAATTTGTATTTTTGGTGAATATTTTAAAGAAAGGCGGCCATTTTTCATGAATACCTCTGCCCATTTTTTCAATAGCTTCCAGGTCTTTGGACCGATTGACTCCAAATCTCTCCCAAACGTGGTCCTATACTGGCTGAACGAGACACAGCAGTCCCCATTGGATTCGGGTGGAATTTGTATTTTTGGTGAATATTTTAGTGAAAAGGGACAATCTTTCATGGGGCTGGGTTAAGGCTACGGTTAGGGTTAGGGTTATGGGGCTAGGGTTAGGGTTACCGTCGTCTTTTGGCCGATTGACTCGAAATTGATCACGAATGTCCTCCATGCCGGTGGAAGGAAGGGACAGCAGTTTTTATTGGATTTTAGTGGAATTTGTATTTTTGGTGAATATTTTAAAGAAAGGCGGCAATTTTTCATGAATACCTCTGCCCATTTTTTCAATAGCTTCCAGGTCTTTGGACCGATTGACTCCAAATCTCTCCCAAACGTGGTCCTATACTGGCTGAACGAGACACAGCAGTCCCCATTGGATTCGGGTGGAATTTGTATTTTTGGTGAATATTTTAGTGAAAGGGGGCCATTTTTCATGAAAACCTCGGCCCATTTTTTCAATAGCTTCCAGGTCTTTGGACCGATTGACTCCAAATTTCTCCCAGACGTGGTCCTATACTGGCTGAACGAGACACAGCAGTCCCCATTGGATTCGGGTGGAATTTGTATTTTTGGTGAATATTTTAGTGAAAAGGGACAATCTTTCATGGGGCTGGGTTAAGGCTACGGTTAGGGTTAGGGTTATGGGGCTAGGGTTAGGGTTACGGTCGTCTTTTGGCCGATTGACTCGAAATTGATCACGAATGTCCTCGATGCCGGTGGAAGGAAGGGACAGCAGTTTTTAGTGGATTTTAGTGGAATTTGTATTTTTGGTGAATATTTTAAAGAAAGGCGGCCATTTTTCATGAATACCTCTGCCCATTTTTTCAATAGCTTCCAGGTCTTTGGACCGATTGACTCCAAATCTCTCCCAAACGTGGTCCTATACTGGCTGAACGAGACACAGCAGTCCCCATTGGATTCGGGTGGAATTTGTATTTTTGGTGAATATTTTAGTGAAAGGGGGCCATTTTTCATGAAAACCTCGGCCCATTTTTTCAATAGCTTCCAGGTCTTTGGACCGATTGACTCCAAATTTCTCCCAGACGTGGTCCTATACTGGCTGAACGAGACACAGCAGTCCCCATTGGATTCGGGTGGAATTTGTATTTTTGGTGAATATTTTAGTGAAAAGGGACAATCTTTCATGGGGCTGGGTTAAGGCTACGGTTAGGGTTAGGGTTAGGGTTATGGGGCTAGGGTTAGGGTTACGGTCGTCTTTTGGCCGATTGACTCGAAATTGATCACGAATGTCCTCGATGCCGGTGGAAGGAAGGGACAGCAGTTTTTAGTGGATTTTAGTGGAATTTGTATTTTTGGTGAATATTTTAAAGAAAGGCGGCCATTTTTCATGAATACCTCTGCCCATTTTTTCAATAGCTTCCAGGTCTTTGGACCGATTGACTCCAAATCTCTCCCAAACGTGGTCCTATACTGGCTGAACGAGACACAGCAGTCCCCATTGGATTCGGGTGGAATTTGTATTTTTGGTGAATATTTTAGTGAAAGGGGGCCATTTTTCATGAAAACCTCGGCCCATTTTTTCAATAGCTTCCAGGTCTTTGGACCGATTGACTCCAAATTTCTCCCAGACGTGGTCCTATACTGGCTGAACGAGACACAGCAGTCCCCATTGGATTCGGGTGGAATTTGTATTTTTGGTGAATATTTTAGTGAAAAGGGACAATCTTTCATGGGGCTGGGTTAAGGCTACGGTTAGGGTTAGGGTTATGGGGCTAGGGTTAGGGTTACGGTCGTCTTTTGGCCGATTGACTCGAAATTGATCACGAATGTCCTCGATGCCGGTGGAAGGAAGGGACAGCAGTTTTTATTGGATTTTAGTGGAATTTGTATTTTTGGTGAATATTTTAAAGAAAGGCGGCCATTTTTCATGAATACCTCTGCCCATTTTTTCAATAGCTTCCAGGTCTTTGGACCGATTGACTCCAAATCTCTCCCAAACGTGGTCCTATACTGGCTGAACGAGACACAGCAGTCCCCATTGGATTCGGGTGGAATTTGTATTTTTGGTGAATATTTTAGTGAAAGGGGGCCATTTTTCATGAAAACCTCGGCCCATTTTTTCAATAGCTTCCAGGTCTTTGGACCGATTGACTCCAAATTTCTCCCAGACGTGGTCCTATACTAGCTGAACGAGACACAGCAGTCCCCATTGGATTCGGGTGGAATTTGTATTTTTGGTGAATATTTTAGTGAAAAGGGACAATCTTTCATGGGGCTGGGTTAAGGCTACGGTTAGGGTTAGGGTTATGGGGCTAGGGTTAGGGTTACGGTCGTCTTTTGGCCGATTGACTCGAAATTGATCACGAATGTCCTCCATGCCGGTGGAAGGAAGGGACAGCAGTTTTTATTGGATTTTAGTGGAATTTGTATTTTTGGTGAATATTTTAAAGAAAGGCGGCCATTTTTCATGAATACCTCTGCCCATTTATTCAATAGCTTCCAGGTCTTTGGACCGATTGACTCCAAATCTCTCCCAAACGTGGTCCTATACTGGCTGAACGAGACACAGCAGTCCCCATTGGATTCGGGTGGAATTTGTATTTTTGGTGAATATTTTAGTGAAAGGGGGCCATTTTTCATGAAAACCTCGGCCCATTTTTTCAATAGCTTCCAGGTCTTTGGACCGATTGACTCCAAATTTCTCCCAGACGTGGTCCTATACTGGCTGAACGAGACACAGCAGTCCCCATTGGATTCGGGTGGAATTTGTATTTTTGGTGAATATTTTAGTGAAAAGGGACAATCTTTCATGGGGCTGGGTTAAGGCTACGGTTAGGGTTAGGGTTATGGGGCTAGGGTTAGGGTTACGGTCGTCTTTTGGCCGATTGACTCGAAATTGATCACGAATGTCCTCGATGCCGGTGGAAGGAAGGGACAGCAGTTTTTATTGGATTTTAGTGGAATTTGTATTTTTGGTGAATATTTTAAAGAAAGGCGGCCATTTTTCATGAATACCTCTGCCCATTTTTTCAATAGCTTCCAGGTCTTTGGACCGATTGACTCCAAATCTCTCCCAAACGTGGTCCTATACTGGCTGAACGAGACACAGCAGTCCCCATTGGATTCGGGTGGAATTTGTATTTTTGGTGAATATTTTAGTGAAAGGGGGCCATTTTTCATGAAAACCTCGGCCCATTTTTTCAATAGCTTCCAGGTCTTTGGACCGATTGACTCCAAATTTCTCCCAGACGTGGTCCTATACTGGCTGAACGAGACACAGCAGTCCCCATTGGATTCGGGTGGAATTTGTATTTTTGGTGAATATTTTAGTGAAAAGGGACAATCTTTCATGGGGCTGGGTTAAGGCTACGGTTAGGGTTAGGGTTATGGGGCTAGGGTTAGGGTTACGGTCGTCTTTTGGCCGATTGACTCGAAATTGATCACGAATGTCCTCCATGCCGGTGGAAGGAAGGGACAGCAGTTTTTATTGGATTTTAGTGGAATTTGTATTTTTGGTGAATATTTTAAAGAAAGGCGGCCATTTTTCATGAATACCTCTGCCCATTTTTTCAATAGCTTCCAGGTCTTTGGACCGATTGACTCCAAATCTCTCCCAAACGTGGTCCTATACTGGCTGAACGAGACACAGCAGTCCCCATTGGATTCGGGTGGAATTTGTATTTTTGGTGAATATTTTAGTGAAAGGGGGCCATTTTTCATGAAAACCTCGGCCCATTTTTTCAATAGCTTCCAGGTCTTTGGACCGATTGACTCCAAATTTCTCCCAGACGTGGTCCTATACTGGCTGAACGAGACACAGCAGTCCCCATTGGATTCGGGTGGAATTTGTATTTTTGGTGAATATTTTAGTGAAAAGGGACAATCTTTCGTGGGGCTGGGTTAAGGCTACGGTTAGGGTTAGGGTTATGGGGCTAGGGTTAGGGTTACGGTCGTTTTTTGGCCGATTGATTCGAAATTGATCACAAATGTCCTCGATGCCGGTGGAAGGAAGGGACAGCAGTTTTTATTGGATTTTAGTGGAATTTGTATTTTTGGTGAATATTTTAAAGAAAGGCGGCCATTTTTCATGAATACCTCTGCCCATTTTTTCAATAGCTTCCAGGTCTTTGGACCGATTGACTCCAAATCTCTCCCAAACGTGGTCCTATACTGGCTGAACGAGACACAGCAGTCCCCATTGGATTCGGGTGGAATTTGTATTTTTGGTGAATATTTTAGTGAAAGGGGGCCATTTTTCATGAAAACCTCGGCCCATTTTTTCAATAGCTTCCAGGTCTTTGGACCGATTGACTCCAAATTTCTCCCAGACGTGGTCCTATACTGGCTGAACGAGACACAGCAGTCCCCATTGGATTCGGGTGGAATTTGTATTTTTGGTGAATATTTTAGTGAAAAGGGACAATCTTTCATGGGGCTGGGTTAAGGCTACGGTTAGGGTTATGGGGCTAGGGTTAGGGTTACGGTCGTTTTTTGGCCGATTGATTCGAAATTGATCACGAATGTCCTCGATGCCGGTGGAAGGAAGGGACAGCAGTTTTTATTGGATTTTAGTGGAATTTGTATTTTTGGTGAATATTTTAAAGAAAGGCGGCCATTTTTCATGAATACCTCTGCCCATTTTTTCAATAGCTTCCAGGTCTTTGGACCGATTGACTCCAAATCTCTCCCAAACGTGGTCCTATACTGGCTGAACGAGACACAGCAGTCCCCATTGGATTCGGGTGGAATTTGTATTTTTGGTGAATATTTTAGTGAAAGGGGGCCATTTTTCATGAAAACCTCGGCCCATTTTTTCAATAGCTTCCAGGTCTTTGGACCGATTGACTCCAAATTTCTCCCAGACGTGGTCCTATACTGGCTGAACGAGACACAGCAGTCCCCATTGGATTCGGGTGGAATTTGTATTTTTGGTGAATATTTTAGTGAAAAGGGACAATCTTTCGTGGGGCTGGGTTAAGGCTACGGTTAGGGTTAGGGTTATGGGGCTAGGGTTAGGGTTACGGTCGTTTTTTGGCCGATTGATTCGAAATTGATCACAAATGTCCTCGATGCCGGTGGAAGGAAGGGACAGCAGTTTTTATTGGATTTTAGTGGAATTTGTATTTTTGGTGAATATTTTAAAGAAAGGCGGCCATTTTTCATGAATACCTCTGCCCATTTTTTCAATAGCTTCCAGGTCTTTGGACCGATTGACTCCAAATCTCTCCCAAACGTGGTCCTATACTGGCTGAACGAGACACAGCAGTCCCCATTGGATTCGGGTAGAATTTGTATTTTTGGTGAATATTTTAGTGAAAGGGGGCCATTTTTCATGAAAACCTCGGCCCATTTTTTCAATAGCTTCCAGGTCTTTGGACCGATTGACTCCAAATTTCTCCCAGACGTGGTCCTATTCTGGCTGAACGAGACACAGCAGTCCCCATTGGATTCGGGTGGAATTTGTATTTTTGGTGAATATTTTAGTGAAAAGGGACAATCTTTCATGGGGCTGGGTTAAGGCTACGGTTAGGGTTATGGGGCTAGGGTTAGGGTTACGGTCGTTTTTTGGCCGATTGATTCGAAATTGATCACGAATGTCCTCGATGCCGGTGGAAGGAAGGGACAGCAGTTTTTATTGGATTTTAGTGGAATTTGTATTTTTGGTGAATATTTTAAAGAAAGGCGGCCATTTTTCATGAATACCTCTGCCCATTTTTTCAATAGCTTCCAGGTCTTTGGACCGATTGACTCCAAATCTCTCCCAAACGTGGTCCTATACTGGCTGAACGAGACACAGCAGTCCCCATTGGATTCGGGTGGAATTTGTATTTTTGGTGAATATTTTAGTGAAAGGGGGCCATTTTTCATGAAAACCTCGGCCCATTTTTTCAATAGCTTCCAGGTCTTTGGACCGATTGACTCCAAATTTCTCCCAGACGTGGTCCTATTCTGGCTGAACGAGACACAGCAGTCCCCATTGGATTCGGGTGGAATTTGTATTTTTGGTGAATATTTTAGTGAAAAGGGACAATCTTTCATGGGGCTGGGTTAAGGCTACGGTTAGGGTTATGGGGCTAGGGTTAGGGTTACGGTCGTTTTTTGGCCGATTGATTCGAAATTGATCACGAATGTCCTCGATGCCGGTGGAAGGAAGGGACAGCAGTTTTTATTGGATTTTAGTGGAATTTGTATTTTTGGTGAATATTTTAGTGAAAAGGGACAATCTTTCATGGGGCTGGGTTAAGGCTACGGTTAGGGTTAGGGTTATGGGGCTAGGGTTAGGGTTACGGTCGTCTTTTGGCCGATTGACTCGAAATTGATCACGAATGTCCTCGATGCCGGTGGAAGGAAGGGACAGCAGTTTTTATTGGATTTTAGTGGAATTTGTATTTTTGGTGAATATTTTAAAGAAAGGCGGCCATTTTTCATGAATACCTCTGCCCATTTTTTCAATAGCTTCCAGGTCTTTGGACCGATTGACTCCAAATCTCTCCCAAACGTGGTCCTATACTGGCTGAACGAGACACAGCAGTCCCCATTGGATTCGGGTGGAATTTGTATTTTTGGTGAATATTTTAGTGAAAGGGGGCCATTTTTCATGAAAACCTCGGCCCATTTTTTCAATAGCTTCCAGGTCTTTGGACCGATTGACTCCAAATTTCTCCCAGACGTGGTCCTATACTGGCTGAACGAGACACAGCAGTCCCCATTGGATTCGGGTGGAATTTGTATTTTTGGTGAATATTTTAGTGAAAAGGGACAATCTTTCATGGGGCTGGGTTAAGGCTACGGTTAGGGTTAGGGTTATGGGGCTAGGGTTAGGGTTACGGTCGTTTTTTGGCCGATTGATTCGAAATTGATCACAAATGTCCTCGATGCCGGTGGAAGGAAGGGACAGCAGTTTTTATTGGATTTTAGTGGAATTTGTATTTTTGGTGAATATTTTAAAGAAAGGCGGCCATTTTTCATGAATACCTCTGCCCATTTTTTCAATAGCTTCCAGGTCTTTGGACCGATTGACTCCAAATCTCTCCCAAACGTGGTCCTATACTGGCTGAACGAGACACAGCAGTCCCCATTGGATTCGGGTAGAATTTGTATTTTTGGTGAATATTTTAGTGAAAGGGGGCCATTTTTCATGAAAACCTCGGCCCATTTTTTCAATAGCTTCCAGGTCTTTGGACCGATTGACTCCAAATTTCTCCCAGACGTGGTCCTATTCTGGCTGAACGAGACACAGCAGTCCCCATTGGATTCGGGTGGAATTTGTATTTTTGGTGAATATTTTAGTGAAAAGGGACAATCTTTCATGGGGCTGGGTTAAGGCTACGGTTAGGGTTATGGGGCTAGGGTTAGGGTTACGGTCGTTTTTTGGCCGATTGATTCGAAATTGATCACGAATGTCCTCGATGCCGGTGGAAGGAAGGGACAGCAGTTTTTATTGGATTTTAGTGGAATTTGTATTTTTGGTGAATATTTTAAAGAAAGGCGGCCATTTTTCATGAATACCTCTGCCCATTTTTTCAATAGCTTCCAGGTCTTTGGACCGATTGACTCCAAATCTCTCCCAAACGTGGTCCTATACTGGCTGAACGAGACACAGCAGTCCCCATTGGATTCGGGTAGAATTTGTATTTTTGGTGAATATTTTAGTGAAAGGGGGCCATTTTTCATGAAAACCTCGGCCCATTTTTTCAATAGCTTCCAGGTCTTTGGACCGATTGACTCCAAATTTCTCCCAGACGTGGTCCTATTCTGGCTGAACGAGACACAGCAGTCCCCATTGGATTCGGGTGGAATTTGTATTTTTGGTGAATATTTTAGTGAAAAGGGACAATCTTTCATGGGGCTGGGTTAAGGCTACGGTTAGGGTTATGGGGCTAGGGTTAGGGTTACGGTCGTTTTTTGGCCGATTGATTCGAAATTGATCACGAATGTCCTCGATGCCGGTGGAAGGAAGGGACAGCAGTTTTTATTGGATTTTAGTGGAATTTGTATTTTTGGTGAATATTTTAAAGAAAGGCGGCCATTTTTCATGAATACCTCTGCCCATTTTTTCAATAGCTTCCAGGTCTTTGGACCGATTGACTCCAAATCTCTCCCAAACGTGGTCCTATACTGGCTGAACGAGACACAGCAGTCCCCATTGGATTCGGGTGGAATTTGTATTTTTGGTGAATATTTTAGTGAAAGGGGGCCATTTTTCATGAAAACCTCGGCCCATTTTTTCAATAGCTTCCAGGTCTTTGGACCGATTGACTCCAAATTTCTCCCAGACGTGGTCCTATTCTGGCTGAACGAGACACAGCAGTCCCCATTGGATTCGGGTGGAATTTGTATTTTTGGTGAATATTTTAGTGAAAAGGGACAATCTTTCATGGGGCTGGGTTAAGGCTACGGTTAGGGTTATGGGGCTAGGGTTAGGGTTACGGTCGTTTTTTGGCCGATTGATTCGAAATTGATCACGAATGTCCTCGATGCCGGTGGAAGGAAGGGACAGCAGTTTTTATTGGATTTTAGTGGAATTTGTATTTTTGGTGAATATTTTAAAGAAAGGCGGCCATTTTTCATGAATACCTCTGCCCATTTTTTCAATAGCTTCCAGGTCTTTGGACCGATTGACTCCAAATCTCTCCCAAACGTGGTCCTATACTGGCTGAACGAGACACAGCAGTCCCCATTGGATTCGGGTGGAATTTGTATTTTTGGTGAATATTTTAGTGAAAGGGGGCCATTTTTCATGAAAACCTCGGCCCATTTTTTCAATAGCTTCCAGGTCTTTGGACCGATTGACTCCAAATTTCTCCCAGACGTGGTCCTATTCTGGCTGAACGAGACACAGCAGTCCCCATTGGATTCGGGTGGAATTTGTATTTTTGGTGAATATTTTAGTGAAAAGGGACAATCTTTCGTGGGGCTGGGTTAAGGCTACGGTTAGGGTTAGGGTTATGGGGCTAGGGTTAGGGTTACGGTCGTTTTTTGGCCGATTGATTCGAAATTGATCACAAATGTCCTCGATGCCGGTGGAAGGAAGGGACAGCAGTTTTTATTGGATTTTAGTGGAATTTGTATTTTTGGTGAATATTTTAAAGAAAGGCGGCCATTTTTCATGAATACCTCTGCCCATTTTTTCAATAGCTTCCAGGTCTTTGGACCGATTGACTCCAAATCTCTCCCAAACGTGGTCCTATACTGGCTGAACGAGACACAGCAGTCCCCATTGGATTCGGGTAGAATTTGTATTTTTGGTGAATATTTTAGTGAAAGGGGGCCATTTTTCATGAAAACCTCGGCCCATTTTTTCAATAGCTTCCAGGTCTTTGGACCGATTGACTCCAAATTTCTCCCAGACGTGGTCCTATTCTGGCTGAACGAGACACAGCAGTCCCCATTGGATTCGGGTGGAATTTGTATTTTTGGTGAATATTTTAGTGAAAAGGGACAATCTTTCATGGGGCTGGGTTAAGGCTACGGTTAGGGTTATGGGGCTAGGGTTAGGGTTACGGTCGTTTTTTGGCCGATTGATTCGAAATTGATCACGAATGTCCTCGATGCCGGTGGAAGGAAGGGACAGCAGTTTTTATTGGATTTTAGTGGAATTTGTATTTTTGGTGAATATTTTAAAGAAAGGCGGCCATTTTTCATGAATACCTCTGCCCATTTTTTCAATAGCTTCCAGGTCTTTGGACCGATTGACTCCAAATCTCTCCCAAACGTGGTCCTATACTGGCTGAACGAGACACAGCAGTCCCCATTGGATTCGGGTGGAATTTGTATTTTTGGTGAATATTTTAGTGAAAGGGGGCCATTTTTCATGAAAACCTCGGCCCATTTTTTCAATAGCTTCCAGGTCTTTGGACCGATTGACTCCAAATTTCTCCCAGACGTGGTCCTATTCTGGCTGAACGAGACACAGCAGTCCCCATTGGATTCGGGTGGAATTTGTATTTTTGGTGAATATTTTAGTGAAAAGGGACAATCTTTCATGGGGCTGGGTTAAGGCTACGGTTAGGGTTATGGGGCTAGGGTTAGGGTTACGGTCGTTTTTTGGCCGATTGATTCGAAATTGATCACGAATGTCCTCGATGCCGGTGGAAGGAAGGGACAGCAGTTTTTATTGGATTTTAGTGGAATTTGTATTTTTGGTGAATATTTTAGTGAAAAGGGACAATCTTTCATGGGGCTGGGTTAAGGCTACGGTTAGGGTTAGGGTTATGGGGCTAGGGTTAGGGTTACGGTCGTCTTTTGGCCGATTGACTCGAAATTGATCACGAATGTCCTCGATGCCGGTGGAAGGAAGGGACAGCAGTTTTTATTGGATTTTAGTGGAATTTGTATTTTTGGTGAATATTTTAAAGAAAGGCGGCCATTTTTCATGAATACCTCTGCCCATTTTTTCAATAGCTTCCAGGTCTTTGGACCGATTGACTCCAAATCTCTCCCAAACGTGGTCCTATACTGGCTGAACGAGACACAGCAGTCCCCATTGGATTCGGGTGGAATTTGTATTTTTGGTGAATATTTTAGTGAAAGGGGGCCATTTTTCATGAAAACCTCGGCCCATTTTTTCAATAGCTTCCAGGTCTTTGGACCGATTGACTCCAAATTTCTCCCAGACGTGGTCCTATACTGGCTGAACGAGACACAGCAGTCCCCATTGGATTCGGGTGGAATTTGTATTTTTGGTGAATATTTTAGTGAAAAGGGACAATCTTTCATGGGGCTGGGTTAAGGCTACGGTTAGGGTTAGGGTTATGGGGCTAGGGTTAGGGTTACGGTCGTTTTTTGGCCGATTGATTCGAAATTGATCACAAATGTCCTCGATGCCGGTGGAAGGAAGGGACAGCAGTTTTTATTGGATTTTAGTGGAATTTGTATTTTTGGTGAATATTTTAAAGAAAGGCGGCCATTTTTCATGAATACCTCTGCCCATTTTTTCAATAGCTTCCAGGTCTTTGGACCGATTGACTCCAAATCTCTCCCAAACGTGGTCCTATACTGGCTGAACGAGACACAGCAGTCCCCATTGGATTCGGGTAGAATTTGTATTTTTGGTGAATATTTTAGTGAAAGGGGGCCATTTTTCATGAAAACCTCGGCCCATTTTTTCAATAGCTTCCAGGTCTTTGGACCGATTGACTCCAAATTTCTCCCAGACGTGGTCCTATTCTGGCTGAACGAGACACAGCAGTCCCCATTGGATTCGGGTGGAATTTGTATTTTTGGTGAATATTTTAGTGAAAAGGGACAATCTTTCATGGGGCTGGGTTAAGGCTACGGTTAGGGTTATGGGGCTAGGGTTAGGGTTACGGTCGTTTTTTGGCCGATTGATTCGAAATTGATCACGAATGTCCTCGATGCCGGTGGAAGGAAGGGACAGCAGTTTTTATTGGATTTTAGTGGAATTTGTATTTTTGGTGAATATTTTAAAGAAAGGCGGCCATTTTTCATGAATACCTCTGCCCATTTTTTCAATAGCTTCCAGGTCTTTGGACCGATTGACTCCAAATCTCTCCCAAACGTGGTCCTATACTGGCTGAACGAGACACAGCAGTCCCCATTGGATTCGGGTAGAATTTGTATTTTTGGTGAATATTTTAGTGAAAGGGGGCCATTTTTCATGAAAACCTCGGCCCATTTTTTCAATAGCTTCCAGGTCTTTGGACCGATTGACTCCAAATTTCTCCCAGACGTGGTCCTATTCTGGCTGAACGAGACACAGCAGTCCCCATTGGATTCGGGTGGAATTTGTATTTTTGGTGAATATTTTAGTGAAAAGGGACAATCTTTCATGGGGCTGGGTTAAGGCTACGGTTAGGGTTATGGGGCTAGGGTTAGGGTTACGGTCGTTTTTTGGCCGATTGATTCGAAATTGATCACGAATGTCCTCGATGCCGGTGGAAGGAAGGGACAGCAGTTTTTATTGGATTTTAGTGGAATTTGTATTTTTGGTGAATATTTTAAAGAAAGGCGGCCATTTTTCATGAATACCTCTGCCCATTTTTTCAATAGCTTCCAGGTCTTTGGACCGATTGACTCCAAATCTCTCCCAAACGTGGTCCTATACTGGCTGAACGAGACACAGCAGTCCCCATTGGATTCGGGTGGAATTTGTATTTTTGGTGAATATTTTAGTGAAAGGGGGCCATTTTTCATGAAAACCTCGGCCCATTTTTTCAATAGCTTCCAGGTCTTTGGACCGATTGACTCCAAATTTCTCCCAGACGTGGTCCTATTCTGGCTGAACGAGACACAGCAGTCCCCATTGGATTCGGGTGGAATTTGTATTTTTGGTGAATATTTTAGTGAAAAGGGACAATCTTTCATGGGGCTGGGTTAAGGCTACGGTTAGGGTTAGGGTTATGGGGCTAGGGTTAGGGTTACGGTCGTCTTTTGGCCGATTGACTCGAAATTGATCACGAATGTCCTCGATGCCGGTGGAAGGAAGGGACAGCAGTTTTTAGTGGATTTTAGTGGAATTTGTATTTTTGGTGAATATTTTAAAGAAAGGCGGCCATTTTTCATGAATACCTCTGCCCATTTTTTCAATAGCTTCCAGGTCTTTGGACCGATTGACTCCAAATCTCTCCCAAACGTGGTCCTATACTGGCTGAACGAGACACAGCAGTCCCCATTGGATTCGGGTGGAATTTGTATTTTTGGTGAATATTTTAGTGAAAGGGGGCCATTTTTCATGAAAACCTCGGCCCATTTTTTCAATAGCTTCCAGGTCTTTGGACCGATTGACTCCAAATTTCTCCCAGACGTGGTCCTATACTGGCTGAACGAGACACAGCAGTCCCCATTGGATTCGGGTGGAATTTGTATTTTTGGTGAATATTTTAGTGAAAAGGGACAATCTTTCATGGGGCTGGGTTAAGGCTACGGTTAGGGTTAGGGTTATGGGGCTAGGGTTAGGGTTACGGTCGTCTTTTGGCCGATTGACTCGAAATTGATCACGAATGTCCTCGATGCCGGTGGAAGGAAGGGACAGCAGTTTTTATTGGATTTTAGTGGAATTTGTATTTTTGGTGAATATTTTAAAGAAAGGCGGCCATTTTTCATGAATACCTCTGCCCATTTTTTCAATAGCTTCCAGGTCTTTGGACCGATTGACTCCAAATCTCTCCCAAACGTGGTCCTATACTGGCTGAACGAGACACAGCAGTCCCCATTGGATTCGGGTGGAATTTGTATTTTTGGTGAATATTTTAGTGAAAGGGGGCCATTTTTCATGAAAACCTCGGCCCATTTTTTCAATAGCTTCCAGGTCTTTGGACCGATTGACTCCAAATTTCTCCCAGACGTGGTCCTATACTGGCTGAACGAGACACAGCAGTCCCCATTGGATTCGGGTGGAATTTGTATTTTTGGTGAATATTTTAGTGAAAAGGGACAATCTTTCATGGGGCTGGGTTAAGGCTACGGTTAGGGTTATGGGGCTAGGGTTAGGGTTACGGTCGTTTTTTGGCCGATTGATTCGAAATTGATCACAAATGTCCTCGATGCCGGTGGAAGGAAGGGACAGCAGTTTTTATTGGATTTTAGTGGAATTTGTATTTTTGGTGAATATTTTAAAGAAAGGCGGCCATTTTTCATGAATACCTCTGCCCATTTTTTCAATAGCTTCCAGGTCTTTGGACCGATTGACTCCAAATCTCTCCCAAACGTGGTCCTATACTGGCTGAACGAGACACAGCAGTCCCCATTGGATTCGGGTGGAATTTGTATTTTTGGTGAATATTTTAGTGAAAGGGGGCCATTTTTCATGAAAACCTCGGCCCATTTTTTCAATAGCTTCCAGGTCTTTGGACCGATTGACTCCAAATTTCTCCCAGACGTGGTCCTATTCTGGCTGAACGAGACACAGCAGTCCCCATTGGATTCGGGTGGAATTTGTATTTTTGGTGAATATTTTAGTGAAAAGGGACAATCTTTCATGGGGCTGGGTTAAGGCTACGGTTAGGGTTATGGGGCTAGGGTTAGGGTTACGGTCGTTTTTTGGCCGATTGATTCGAAATTGATCACGAATGTCCTCGATGCCGGTGGAAGGAAGGGACAGCAGTTTTTATTGGATTTTAGTGGAATTTGTATTTTTGGTGAATATTTTAAAGAAAGGCGGCCATTTTTCATGAATACCTCTGCCCATTTTTTCAATAGCTTCCAGGTCTTTGGAACGATTGACTCCAAATCTCTCCCAAACGTGGTCCTATACTGGCTGAACGAGACACAGCAGTCCCCATTGGATTCGGGTGGAATTTGTATTTTTGGTGAATATTTTAGTGAAAGGGGGCCATTTTTCATGAAAACCTCGGCCCATTTTTTCAATAGCTTCCAGGTCTTTGGACCGATTGACTCCAAATTTCTCCCAGACGTGGTCCTATACTGGCTGAACGAGACACAGCAGTCCCCATTGGATTCGGGTGGAATTTGTATTTTTGGTGAATATTTTAGTGAAAAGGGACAATCTTTCATGGGGCTGGGTTAAGGCTACGGTTAGGGTTATGGGGCTAGGGTTAGGGTTACGGTTGTTTTTTGGCCGATTGATTCGAAATTGATCACGAATGTCCTCGATGCCGGTGGAAGGAAGGGACAGCAGTTTTTATTGGATTTTAGTGGAATTTGTATTTTTGGTGAATATTTTAAAGAAAGGCGGCCATTTTTCATGAATACCTCTGCCCATTTTTTCAATAGCTTCCAGGTCTTTGGACCGATTGACTCCAAATCTCTCCCAAACGTGGTCCTATACTGGCTGAACGAGACACAGCAGTCCCCATTGGATTCGGGTGGAATTTGTATTTTTGGTGAATATTTTAGTGAAAGGGGGCCATTTTTCATGAAAACCTCGGCCCATTTTTTCAATAGCTTCCAGGTCTTTGGACCGATTGACTCCAAATTTCTCCCAGACGTGGTCCTATACTGGCTGAACGAGACACAGCAGTCCCCATTGGATTCGGGTGGAATTTGTATTTTTGGTGAATATTTTAGTGAAAAGGGACAATCTTTCATGGGGCTGGGTTAAGGCTACGGTTAGGGTTAGGGTTATGGGGCTAGGGTTAGGGTTACGGTCGTTTTTTGGCCGATTGATTCGAAATTGATCACAAATGTCCTCGATGCCGGTGGAAGGAAGGGACAGCAGTTTTTATTGGATTTTAGTGGAATTTGTATTTTTGGTGAATATTTTAAAGAAAGGCGGCCATTTTTCATGAATACCTCTGCCCATTTTTTCAATAGCTTCCAGGTCTTTGGACCGATTGACTCCAAATCTCTCCCAAACGTGGTCCTATACTGGCTGAACGAGACACAGCAGTCCCCATTGGATTCGGGTGGAATTTGTATTTTTGGTGAATATTTTAGTGAAAGGGGGCCATTTTTCATGAAAACCTCGGCCCATTTTTTCAATAGCTTCCAGGTCTTTGGACCGATTGACTCCAAATTTCTCCCAGACGTGGTCCTATTCTGGCTGAACGAGACACAGCAGTCCCCATTGGATTCGGGTGGAATTTGTATTTTTGGTGAATATTTTAGTGAAAAGGGACAATCTTTCATGGGGCTGGGTTAAGGCTACGGTTAGGGTTATGGGGCTAGGGTTAGGGTTACGGTCGTTTTTTGGCCGATTGATTCGAAATTGATCACGAATGTCCTCGATGCCGGTGGAAGGAAGGGACAGCAGTTTTTATTGGATTTTAGTGGAATTTGTATTTTTGGTGAATATTTTAAAGAAAGGCGGC
The DNA here is from genome assembly GCF_965226575.1 of Pagrus pagrus. Classification (NCBI taxonomy): domain Eukaryota; kingdom Metazoa; phylum Chordata; class Actinopteri; order Spariformes; family Sparidae; genus Pagrus; species Pagrus pagrus. The sequence goes on from NW_028175328.1 coordinate 90,536, forward strand.
CATTTTTCATGAATACCTCTGCCCATTTTTTCAATAGCTTCCAGGTCTTTGGACCGATTGACTCCAAATCTCTCCCAAACGTGGTCCTATACTGGCTGAACGAGACACAGCAGTCCCCATTGGATTCGGGTGGAATTTGTATTTTTGGTGAATATTTTAGTGAAAGGGGGCCATTTTTCATGAAAACCTCGGCCCATTTTTTCAATAGCTTCCAGGTCTTTGGACCGATTGACTCCAAATTTCTCCCAGACGTGGTCCTATACTGGCTGAATGAGACACAGCAGTCCCCATTGGATTCGGGTGGAATTTGTATTTTTGGTGAATATTTTAGTGAAAAGGGACAATCTTTCATGGGGCTGGGTTAAGGCTACGGTTAGGGTTAGGGTTATGGGGCTAGGGTTAGGGTTACGGTCGTCTTTTGGCCGATTGACTCGAAATTGATCACGAATGTCCTCGATGCCGGTGGAAGGAAGGGACAGCAGTTTTTAGTGGATTTTAGTGGAATTTGTATTTTTGGTGAATATTTTAAAGAAAGGCGGCCATTTTTCATGAATACCTCTGCCCATTTTTTCAATAGCTTCCAGGTCTTTGGACCGATTGACTCCAAATCTCTCCCAAACGTGGTCCTATACTGGCTGAACGAGACACAGCAGTCCCCATTGGATTCGGGTGGAATTTGTATTTTTGGTGAATATTTTAGTGAAAGGGGGCCATTTTTCATGAAAACCTCGGCCCATTTTTTCAATAGCTTCCAGGTCTTTGGACCGATTGACTCCAAATTTCTCCCAGACGTGGTCCTATACTGGCTGAACGAGACACAGCAGTCCCCATTGGATTCGGGTGGAATTTGTATTTTTGGTGAATATTTTAGTGAAAAGGGACAATCTTTCATGGGGCTGGGTTAAGGCTACGGTTAGGGTTAGGGTTATGGGGCTAGGGTTAGGGTTACGGTCGTCTTTTGGCCGATTGACTCGAAATTGATCACGAATGTCCTCGATGCCGGTGGAAGGAAGGGACAGCAGTTTTTATTGGATTTTAGTGGAATTTGTATTTTTGGTGAATATTTTAAAGAAAGGCGGCCATTTTTCATGAATACCTCTGCCCATTTTTTCAATAGCTTCCAGGTCTTTGGACCGATTGACTCCAAATCTCTCCCAAACGTGGTCCTATACTGGCTGAACGAGACACAGCAGTCCCCATTGGATTCGGGTGGAATTTGTATTTTTGGTGAATATTTTAGTGAAAGGGGGCCATTTTTCATGAAAACCTCGGCCCATTTTTTCAATAGCTTCCAGGTCTTTGGACCGATTGACTCCAAATTTCTCCCAGACGTGGTCCTATACTGGCTGAACGAGACACAGCAGTCCCCATTGGATTCGGGTGGAATTTGTATTTTTGGTGAATATTTTAGTGAAAAGGGACAATCTTTCATGGGGCTGGGTTAAGGCTACGGTTAGGGTTATGGGGCTAGGGTTAGGGTTACGGTCGTTTTTTGGCCGATTGATTCGAAATTGATCACAAATGTCCTCGATGCCGGTGGAAGGAAGGGACAGCAGTTTTTATTGGATTTTAGTGGAATTTGTATTTTTGGTGAATATTTTAAAGAAAGGCGGCCATTTTTCATGAATACCTCTGCCCATTTTTTCAATAGCTTCCAGGTCTTTGGACCGATTGACTCCAAATCTCTCCCAAACGTGGTCCTATACTGGCTGAACGAGACACAGCAGTCCCCATTGGATTCGGGTGGAATTTGTATTTTTGGTGAATATTTTAGTGAAAGGGGGCCATTTTTCATGAAAACCTCGGCCCATTTTTTCAATAGCTTCCAGGTCTTTGGACCGATTGACTCCAAATTTCTCCCAGACGTGGTCCTATTCTGGCTGAACGAGACACAGCAGTCCCCATTGGATTCGGGTGGAATTTGTATTTTTGGTGAATATTTTAGTGAAAAGGGACAATCTTTCATGGGGCTGGGTTAAGGCTACGGTTAGGGTTATGGGGCTAGGGTTAGGGTTACGGTCGTTTTTTGGCCGATTGATTCGAAATTGATCACGAATGTCCTCGATGCCGGTGGAAGGAAGGGACAGCAGTTTTTATTGGATTTTAGTGGAATTTGTATTTTTGGTGAATATTTTAAAGAAAGGCGGCCATTTTTCATGAATACCTCTGCCCATTTTTTCAATAGCTTCCAGGTCTTTGGAACGATTGACTCCAAATCTCTCCCAAACGTGGTCCTATACTGGCTGAACGAGACACAGCAGTCCCCATTGGATTCGGGTGGAATTTGTATTTTTGGTGAATATTTTAGTGAAAGGGGGCCATTTTTCATGAAAACCTCGGCCCATTTTTTCAATAGCTTCCAGGTCTTTGGACCGATTGACTCCAAATTTCTCCCAGACGTGGTCCTATACTGGCTGAACGAGACACAGCAGTCCCCATTGGATTCGGGTGGAATTTGTATTTTTGGTGAATATTTTAGTGAAAAGGGACAATCTTTCATGGGGCTGGGTTAAGGCTACGGTTAGGGTTATGGGGCTAGGGTTAGGGTTACGGTTGTTTTTTGGCCGATTGATTCGAAATTGATCACGAATGTCCTCGATGCCGGTGGAAGGAAGGGACAGCAGTTTTTATTGGATTTTAGTGGAATTTGTATTTTTGGTGAATATTTTAAAGAAAGGCGGCCATTTTTCATGAATACCTCTGCCCATTTTTTCAATAGCTTCCAGGTCTTTGGACCGATTGACTCCAAATCTCTCCCAAACGTGGTCCTATACTGGCTGAACGAGACACAGCAGTCCCCATTGGATTCGGGTGGAATTTGTATTTTTGGTGAATATTTTAGTGAAAGGGGGCCATTTTTCATGAAAACCTCGGCCCATTTTTTCAATAGCTTCCAGGTCTTTGGACCGATTGACTCCAAATTTCTCCCAGACGTGGTCCTATACTGGCTGAACGAGACACAGCAGTCCCCATTGGATTCGGGTGGAATTTGTATTTTTGGTGAATATTTTAGTGAAAAGGGACAATCTTTCATGGGGCTGGGTTAAGGCTACGGTTAGGGTTAGGGTTATGGGGCTAGGGTTAGGGTTACGGTCGTTTTTTGGCCGATTGATTCGAAATTGATCACAAATGTCCTCGATGCCGGTGGAAGGAAGGGACAGCAGTTTTTATTGGATTTTAGTGGAATTTGTATTTTTGGTGAATATTTTAAAGAAAGGCGGCCATTTTTCATGAATACCTCTGCCCATTTTTTCAATAGCTTCCAGGTCTTTGGACCGATTGACTCCAAATCTCTCCCAAACGTGGTCCTATACTGGCTGAACGAGACACAGCAGTCCCCATTGGATTCGGGTGGAATTTGTATTTTTGGTGAATATTTTAGTGAAAGGGGGCCATTTTTCATGAAAACCTCGGCCCATTTTTTCAATAGCTTCCAGGTCTTTGGACCGATTGACTCCAAATTTCTCCCAGACGTGGTCCTATTCTGGCTGAACGAGACACAGCAGTCCCCATTGGATTCGGGTGGAATTTGTATTTTTGGTGAATATTTTAGTGAAAAGGGACAATCTTTCATGGGGCTGGGTTAAGGCTACGGTTAGGGTTATGGGGCTAGGGTTAGGGTTACGGTCGTTTTTTGGCCGATTGATTCGAAATTGATCACGAATGTCCTCGATGCCGGTGGAAGGAAGGGACAGCAGTTTTTATTGGATTTTAGTGGAATTTGTATTTTTGGTGAATATTTTAAAGAAAGGCGGCCATTTTTCATGAATACCTCTGCCCATTTTTTCAATAGCTTCCAGGTCTTTGGACCGATTGACTCCAAATCTCTCCCAAACGTGGTCCTATACTGGCTGAACGAGACACAGCAGTCCCCATTGGATTCGGGTGGAATTTGTATTTTTGGTGAATATTTTAGTGAAAGGGGGCCATTTTTCATGAAAACCTCGGCCCATTTTTTCAATAGCTTCCAGGTCTTTGGACCGATTGACTCCAAATTTCTCCCAGACGTGGTCCTATTCTGGCTGAACGAGACACAGCAGTCCCCATTGGATTCGGGTGGAATTTGTATTTTTGGTGAATATTTTAGTGAAAAGGGACAATCTTTCATGGGGCTGGGTTAAGGCTACGGTTAGGGTTATGGGGCTAGGGTTAGGGTTACGGTCGTTTTTTGGCCGATTGATTCGAAATTGATCACGAATGTCCTCGATGCCGGTGGAAGGAAGGGACAGCAGTTTTTATTGGATTTTAGTGGAATTTGTATTTTTGGTGAATATTTTAGTGAAAAGGGACAATCTTTCATGGGGCTGGGTTAAGGCTACGGTTAGGGTTAGGGTTATGGGGCTAGGGTTAGGGTTACGGTCGTCTTTTGGCCGATTGACTCGAAATTGATCACGAATGTCCTCGATGCCGGTGGAAGGAAGGGACAGCAGTTTTTATTGGATTTTAGTGGAATTTGTATTTTTGGTGAATATTTTAGTGAAAAGGGACAATCTTTCATGGGGCTGGGTTAAGGCTACGGTTAGGGTTAGGGTTATGGGGCTAGGGTTAGGGTTACGGTCGTCTTTTGGCCGATTGACTCGAAATTGATCACGAATGTCCTCGATGCCGGTGGAAGGAAGGGACAGAAGTTTTTATTGGATTTTAGTGGAATTTGTATTTTTGGTGAATATTTTAAAGAAAGGCGGCCATTTTTCATGAATACCTCTGCCCATTTTTTCAATAGCTTCCAGGTCTTTGGACCGATTGACTCCAAATCTCTCCCAAACGTGGTCCTATACTGGCTGAACGAGACACAGCAGTCCCCATTGGATTCGGGTGGAATTTGTATTTTTGGTGAATATTTTAGTGAAAGGGGGCCATTTTTCATGAAAACCTCGGCCCATTTTTTCAATAGCTTCCAGGTCTTTGGACCGATTGACTCCAAATTTCTCCCAGACGTGGTCCTATACTGGCTGAACGAGACACAGCAGTCCCCATTGGATTCGGGTGGAATTTGTATTTTTGGTGAATATTTTAGTGAAAAGGGACAATCTTTCATGGGGCTGGGTTAAGGCTACGGTTAGGGTTATGGGGCTAGGGTTAGGGTTACGGTCGTTTTTTGGCCGATTGATTCGAAATTGATCACGAATGTCCTCGATGCCGGTGGAAGGAAGGGACAGCAGTTTTTATTGGATTTTAGTGGAATTTGTATTTTTGGTGAATATTTTAGTGAAAAGGGACAATCTTTCATGGGGCTGGGTTAAGGCTACGGTTAGGGTTAGGGTTATGGGGCTAGGGTTAGGGTTACGGTCGTCTTTTGGCCGATTGACTCGAAATTGATCACGAATGTCCTCGATGCCGGTGGAAGGAAGGGACAGCAGTTTTTATTGGATTTTAGTGGAATTTGTATTTTTGGTGAATATTTTAGTGAAAAGGGACAATCTTTCATGGGGCTGGGTTAAGGCTACGGTTAGGGTTAGGGTTATGGGGCTAGGGTTAGGGTTACGGTCGTCTTTTGGCCGATTGACTCGAAATTGATCACGAATGTCCTCGATGCCGGTGGAAGGAAGGGACAGAAGTTTTTATTGGATTTTAGTGGAATTTGTATTTTTGGTGAATATTTTAAAGAAAGGCGGCCATTTTTCATGAATACCTCTGCCCATTTTTTCAATAGCTTCCAGGTCTTTGGACCGATTGACTCCAAATCTCTCCCAAACGTGGTCCTATACTGGCTGAACGAGACACAGCAGTCCCCATTGGATTCGGGTGGAATTTGTATTTTTGGTGAATATTTTAGTGAAAGGGGGCCATTTTTCATGAAAACCTCGGCCCATTTTTTCAATAGCTTCCAGGTCTTTGGACCGATTGACTCCAAATTTCTCCCAGACGTGGTCCTATACTGGCTGAACGAGACACAGCAGTCCCCATTGGATTCGGGTGGAATTTGTATTTTTGGTGAATATTTTAGTGAAGAGGGACAATCTTTCATGGGGCTGGGTTAAGGCTACGGTTAGGGTTAGGGTTATGGGGCTAGGGTTAGGGTTACAGTCGTCTTTTGGCCGATTGACTCGAAATTGATCACGAATGTCCTCGATGCCGGTGGAAGGAAGGGACAGCAGTTTTTATTGGATTTTAGTGGAATTTGTATTTTTGGTGAATATTTTAAAGAAAGGCGGCCATTTTTCATGAATACCTCTGCCCATTTTTTCAATAGCTTCCAGGTCTTTGGACCGATTGACTCCAAATCTCTCCCAAACGTGGTCCTATACTGGCTGAACGAGACACAGCAGTCCCCATTGGATTCGGGTGGAATTTGTATTTTTGGTGAATATTTTAGTGAAAGGGGGCCATTTTTCATGAAAACCTCGGCCCATTTTTTCAATAGCTTCCAGGTCTTTGGACCGATTGACTCCAAATTTCTCCCAGACGTGGTCCTATACTGGCTGAACGAGACACAGCAGTCCCCATTGGATTCGGGTGGAATTTGTATTTTTGGTGAATATTTTAGTGAAAAGGGACAATCTTTCATGGGGCTGGGTTAAGGCTACGGTTAGGGTTAGGGTTATGGGGCTAGGGTTAGGGTTACGGTCGTCTTTTGGCCGATTGACTCGAAATTGATCACGAATGTCCTCGATGCCGGTGGAAGGAAGGGACAGCAGTTTTTAGTGGATTTTAGTGGAATTTGTATTTTTGGTGAATATTTTAAAGAAAGGCGGCCATTTTTCATGAATACCTCTGCCCATTTTTTCAATAGCTTCCAGGTCTTTGGACCGATTGACTCCAAATCTCTCCCAAACGTGGTCCTATACTGGCTGAACGAGACACAGCAGTCCCCATTGGATTCGGGTGGAATTTGTATTTTTGGTGAATATTTTAGTGAAAGGGGGCCATTTTTCATGAAAACCTCGGCCCATTTTTTCAATAGCTTCCAGGTCTTTGGACCGATTGACTCCAAATTTCTCCCAGACGTGGTCCTATACTGGCTGAACGAGACACAGCAGTCCCCATTGGATTCGGGTGGAATTTGTATTTTTGGTGAATATTTTAGTGAAAAGGGACAATCTTTCATGGGGCTGGGTTAAGGCTACGGTTAGGGTTAGGGTTATGGGGCTAGGGTTAGGGTTACGGTCGTCTTTTGGCCGATTGACTCGAAATGGATCACGAATGTCCTCGATGCCGGTGGAAGGAAGGGACAGCAGTTTTTATTGGATTTTAGTGGAATTTGTATTTTTGGTGAATATTTTAAAGAAAGGCGGCCATTTTTCATGAATACCTCTGCCCATTTTTTCAATAGCTTCCAGGTCTTTGGACCGATTGACTCCAAATCTCTCCCAAACGTGGTCCTATACTGGCTGAACGAGACACAGCAGTCCCCATTGGATTCGGGTGGAATTTGTATTTTTGGTGAATATTTTAGTGAAAGGGGGCCATTTTTCATGAAAACCTCGGCCCATTTTTTCAATAGCTTCCAGGTCTTTGGACCGATTGACTCCAAATTTCTCCCAGACGTGGTCCTATACTGGCTGAACGAGACACAGCAGTCCCCATTGGATTCGGGTGGAATTTGTATTTTTGGTGAATATTTTAGTGAAAAGGGACAATCTTTCATGGGGCTGGGTTAAGGCTACGGTTAGGGTTATGGGGCTAGGGTTAGGGTTACGGTCGTTTTTTGGCCGATTGATTCGAAATTGATCACAAATGTCCTCGATGCCGGTGGAAGGAAGGGACAGCAGTTTTTATTGGATTTTAGTGGAATTTGTATTTTTGGTGAATATTTTAGTGAAAAGGGACAATCTTTCATGGGGCTGGGTTAAGGCTACGGTTAGGGTTAGGGTTATGGGGCTAGGGTTAGGGTTACGGTCGTCTTTTGGCCGATTGACTCGAAATTGATCACGAATGTCCTCGATGCCGGTGGAAGGAAGGGACAGAAGTTTTTATTGGATTTTAGTGGAATTTGTATTTTTGGTGAATATTTTAAAGAAAGGCGGCCATTTTTCATGAATACCTCTGCCCATTTTTTCAATAGCTTCCAGGTCTTTGGACCGATTGACTCCAAATCTCTCCCAAACGTGGTCCTATACTGGCTGAACGAGACACAGCAGTCCCCATTGGATTCGGGTGGAATTTGTATTTTTGGTGAATATTTTAGTGAAAGGGGGCCATTTTTCATGAAAACCTCGGCCCATTTTTTCAATAGCTTCCAGGTCTTTGGACCGATTGACTCCAAATTTCTCCCAGACGTGGTCCTATACTGGCTGAACGAGACACAGCAGTCCCCATTGGATTCGGGTGGAATTTGTATTTTTGGTGAATATTTTAGTGAAGAGGGACAATCTTTCATGGGGCTGGGTTAAGGCTACGGTTAGGGTTAGGGTTATGGGGCTAGGGTTAGGGTTACGGTCGTCTTTTGGCCGATTGACTCGAAATTGATCACGAATGTCCTCGATGCCGGTGGAAGGAAGGGACAGCAGTTTTTATTGGATTTTAGTGGAATTTGTATTTTTGGTGAATATTTTAAAGAAAGGCGGCCATTTTTCATGAATACCTCTGCCCATTTTTTCAATAGCTTCCAGGTCTTTGGACCGATTGACTCCAAATCTCTCCCAAACGTGGTCCTATACTGGCTGAACGAGACACAGCAGTCCCCATTGGATTCGGGTGGAATTTGTATTTTTGGTGAATATTTTAGTGAAAGGGGGCCATTTTTCATGAAAACCTCGGCCCATTTTTTCAATAGCTTCCAGGTCTTTGGACCGATTGACTCCAAATTTCTCCCAGACGTGGTCCTATACTGGCTGAACGAGACACAGCAGTCCCCATTGGATTCGGGTGGAATTTGTATTTTTGGTGAATATTTTAGTGAAAAGGGACAATCTGTCATGGGGCTGGGTTAAGGCTACGGTTAGGGTTATGGGGCTAGGGTTAGGGTTACGGTCGTTTTTTGGCCGATTGATTCGAAATTGATCACAAATGTCCTCGATGCCGGTGGAAGGAAGGGACAGCAGTTTTTATTGGATTTTAGTGGAATTTGTATTTTTGGTGAATATTTTAAAGAAAGGCGGCCATTTTTCATGAATACCTCTGCCCATTTTTTCAATAGCTTCCAGGTCTTTGGACCGATTGACTCCAAATCTCTCCCAAACGTGGTCCTATACTGGCTGAACGAGACACAGCAGTCCCCATTGGATTCGGGTGGAATTTGTATTTTTGGTGAATATTTTAGTGAAAGGGGGCCATTTTTCATGAAAACCTCGGCCCATTTTTTCAATAGCTTCCAGGTCTTTGGACCGATTGACTCCAAATTTCTCCCAGACGTGGTCCTATTCTGGCTGAACGAGACACAGCAGTCCCCATTGGATTCGGGTGGAATTTGTATTTTTGGTGAATATTTTAGTGAAAAGGGACAATCTTTCATGGGGCTGGGTTAAGGCTACGGTTAGGGTTATGGGGCTAGGGTTAGGGTTACGGTCGTTTTTTGGCCGATTGATTCGAAATTGATCACGAATGTCCTCGATGCCGGTGGAAGGAAGGGACAGCAGTTTTTATTGGATTTTAGTGGAATTTGTATTTTTGGTGAATATTTTAAAGAAAGGCGGCCATTTTTCATGAATACCTCTGCCCATTTTTTCAATAGCTTCCAGGTCTTTGGACCGATTGACTCCAAATCTCTCCCAAACGTGGTCCTATACTGGCTGAACGAGACACAGCAGTCCCCATTGGATTCGGGTGGAATTTGTATTTTTGGTGAATATTTTAGTGAAAGGGGGCCATTTTTCATGAAAACCTCGGCCCATTTTTTCAATAGCTTCCAGGTCTTTGGACCGATTGACTCCAAATTTCTCCCAGACGTGGTCCTATACTGGCTGAACGAGACACAGCAGTCCCCATTGGATTCGGGTGGAATTTGTATTTTTGGTGAATATTTTAGTGAAAAGGGACAATCTTTCATGGGGCTGGGTTAAGGCTACGGTTAGGGTTAGGGTTATGGGGCTAGGGTTAGGGTTACGGTCGTCTTTTGGCCGATTGACTCGAAATGGATCACGAATGTCCTCGATGCCGGTGGAAGGAAGGGACAGCAGTTTTTATTGGATTTTAGTGGAATTTGTATTTTTGGTGAATATTTTAAAGAAAGGCGGCCATTTTTCATGAATACCTCTGCCCATTTTTTCAATAGCTTCCAGGTCTTTGGACCGATTGACTCCAAATCTCTCCCAAACGTGGTCCTATACTGGCTGAACGAGACACAGCAGTCCCCATTGGATTCGGGTGGAATTTGTATTTTTGGTGAATATTTTAGTGAAAGGGGGCCATTTTTCATGAAAACCTCGGCCCATTTTTTCAATAGCTTCCAGGTCTTTGGACCGATTGACTCCAAATTTCTCCCAGACGTGGTCCTATACTGGCTGAACGAGACACAGCAGTCCCCATTGGATTCGGGTGGAATTTGTATTTTTGGTGAATATTTTAGTGAAAAGGGACAATCTTTCATGGGGCTGGGTTAAGGCTACGGTTAGGGTTATGGGGCTAGGGTTAGGGTTACGGTCGTTTTTTGGCCGATTGATTCGAAATTGATCACAAATGTCCTCGATGCCGGTGGAAGGAAGGGACAGCAGTTTTTATTGGATTTTAGTGGAATTTGTATTTTTGGTGAATATTTTAGTGAAAAGGGACAATCTTTCATGGGGCTGGGTTAAGGCTACGGTTAGGGTTAGGGTTATGGGGCTAGGGTTAGGGTTACGGTCGTCTTTTGGCCGATTGACTCGAAATGGATCACGAATGTCCTCGATGCCGGTGGAAGGAAGGGACAGCAGTTTTTATTGGATTTTAGTGGAATTTGTATTTTTGGTGAATATTTTAAAGAAAGGCGGCCATTTTTCATGAATACCTCTGCCCATTTTTTCAATAGCTTCCAGGTCTTTGGACCGATTGACTCCAAATCTCTCCCAAACGTGGTCCTATACTGGCTGAACGAGACACAGCAGTCCCCATTGGATTCGGGTGGAATTTGTATTTTTGGTGAATATTTTAGTGAAAGGGGGCCATTTTTCATGAAAACCTCGGCCCATTTTTTCAATAGCTTCCAGGTCTTTGGACCGATTGACTCCAAATTTCTCCCAGACGTGGTCCTATACTGGCTGAACGAGACACAGCAGTCCCCATTGGATTCGGGTGGAATTTGTATTTTTGGTGAATATTTTAGTGAAAAGGGACAATCTTTCATGGGGCTGGGTTAAGGCTACGGTTAGGGTTATGGGGCTAGGGTTAGGGTTACGGTCGTTTTTTGGCCGATTGATTCGAAATTGATCACAAATGTCCTCGATGCCGGTGGAAGGAAGGGACAGCAGTTTTTATTGGATTTTAGTGGAATTTGTATTTTTGGTGAATATTTTAGTGAAAAGGGACAATCTTTCATGGGGCTGGGTTAAGGCTACGGTTAGGGTTAGGGTTATGGGGCTAGGGTTAGGGTTACGGTCGTCTTTTGGCCGATTGACTCGAAATTGATCACGAATGTCCTCGATGCCGGTGGAAGGAAGGGACAGAAGTTTTTATTGGATTTTAGTGGAATTTGTATTTTTGGTGAATATTTTAAAGAAAGGCGGCCATTTTTCATGAATACCTCTGCCCATTTTTTCAATAGCTTCCAGGTCTTTGGACCGATTGACTCCAAATCTCTCCCAAACGTGGTCCTATACTGGCTGAACGAGACACAGCAGTCCCCATTGGATTCGGGTGGAATTTGTATTTTTGGTGAATATTTTAGTGAAAGGGGGCCATTTTTCATGAAAACCTCGGCCCATTTTTTCAATAGCTTCCAGGTCTTTGGACCGATTGACTCCAAATTTCTCCCAGACGTGGTCCTATACTGGCTGAACGAGACACAGCAGTCCCCATTGGATTCGGGTGGAATTTGTATTTTTGGTGAATATTTTAGTGAAGAGGGACAATCTTTCATGGGGCTGGGTTAAGGCTACGGTTAGGGTTAGGGTTATGGGGCTAGGGTTAGGGTTACGGTCGTCTTTTGGCCGATTGACTCGAAATTGATCACGAATGTCCTCGATGCCGGTGGAAGGAAGGGACAGCAGTTTTTATTGGATTTTAGTGGAATTTGTATTTTTGGTGAATATTTTAAAGAAAGGCGGCCATTTTTCATGAATACCTCTGCCCATTTTTTCAATAGCTTCCAGGTCTTTGGACCGATTGACTCCAAATCTCTCCCAAACGTGGTCCTATACTGGCTGAACGAGACACAGCAGTCCCCATTGGATTCGGGTGGAATTTGTATTTTTGGTGAATATTTTAGTGAAAGGGGGCCATTTTTCATGAAAACCTCGGCCCATTTTTTCAATAGCTTCCAGGTCTTTGGACCGATTGACTCCAAATTTCTCCCAGACGTGGTCCTATACTGGCTGAACGAGACACAGCAGTCCCCATTGGATTCGGGTGGAATTTGTATTTTTGGTGAATATTTTAGTGAAAAGGGACAATCTGTCATGGGGCTGGGTTAAGGCTACGGTTAGGGTTATGGGGCTAGGGTTAGGGTTACGGTCGTTTTTTGGCCGATTGATTCGAAATTGATCACAAATGTCCTCGATGCCGGTGGAAGGAAGGGACAGCAGTTTTTATTGGATTTTAGTGGAATTTGTATTTTTGGTGAATATTTTAAAGAAAGGCGGCCATTTTTCATGAATACCTCTGCCCATTTTTTCAATAGCTTCCAGGTCTTTGGACCGATTGACTCCAAATCTCTCCCAAACGTGGTCCTATACTGGCTGAACGAGACACAGCAGTCCCCATTGGATTCGGGTGGAATTTGTATTTTTGGTGAATATTTTAGTGAAAGGGGGCCATTTTTCATGAAAACCTCGGCCCATTTTTTCAATAGCTTCCAGGTCTTTGGACCGATTGACTCCAAATTTCTCCCAGACGTGGTCCTATTCTGGCTGAACGAGACACAGCAGTCCCCATTGGATTCGGGTGGAATTTGTATTTTTGGTGAATATTTTAGTGAAAAGGGACAATCTTTCATGGGGCTGGGTTAAGGCTACGGTTAGGGTTATGGGGCTAGGGTTAGGGTTACGGTCGTTTTTTGGCCGATTGATTCGAAATTGATCACGAATGTCCTCGATGCCGGTGGAAGGAAGGGACAGCAGTTTTTATTGGATTTTAGTGGAATTTGTATTTTTGGTGAATATTTTAAAGAAAGGCGGCCATTTTTCATGAATACCTCTGCCCATTTTTTCAATAGCTTCCAGGTCTTTGGACCGATTGACTCCAAATCTCTCCCAAACGTGGTCCTATACTGGCTGAACGAGACACAGCAGTCCCCATTGGATTCGGGTGGAATTTGTATTTTTGGTGAATATTTTAGTGAAAGGGGGCCATTTTTCATGAAAACCTCGGCCCATTTTTTCAATAGCTTCCAGGTCTTTGGACCGATTGACTCCAAATTTCTCCCAGACGTGGTCCTATACTGGCTGAACGAGACACAGCAGTCCCCATTGGATTCGGGTGGAATTTGTATTTTTGGTGAATATTTTAGTGAAAAGGGACAATCTTTCATGGGGCTGGGTTAAGGCTACGGTTAGGGTTATGGGGCTAGGGTTAGGGTTACGGTCGTTTTTTGGCCGATTGATTCGAAATTGATCACAAATGTCCTCGATGCCGGTGGAAGGAAGGGACAGCAGTTTTTATTGGATTTTAGTGGAATTTGTATTTTTGGTGAATATTTTAAAGAAAGGCGGCCATTTTTCATGAATACCTCTGCCCATTTTTTCAATAGCTTCCAGGTCTTTGGACCGATTGACTCCAAATCTCTCCCAAACGTGGTCCTATACTGGCTGAACGAGACACAGCAGTCCCCATTGGATTCGGGTGGAATTTGTATTTTTGGTGAATATTTTAGTGAAAGGGGGCCATTTTTCATGAAAACCTCGGCCCATTTTTTCAATAGCTTCCAGGTCTTTGGACCGATTGACTCCAAATTTCTCCCAGACGTGGTCCTATTCTGGCTGAACGAGACACAGCAGTCCCCATTGGATTCGGGTGGAATTTGTATTTTTGGTGAATATTTTAGTGAAAAGGGACAATCTTTCATGGGGCTGGGTTAAGGCTACGGTTAGGGTTATGGGGCTAGGGTTAGGGTTACGGTCGTTTTTTGGCCGATTGATTCGAAATTGATCACGAATGTCCTCGATGCCGGTGGAAGGAAGGGACAGCAGTTTTTATTGGATTTTAGTGGAATTTGTATTTTTGGTGAATATTTTAAAGAAAGGCGGCCATTTTTCATGAATACCTCTGCCCATTTTTTCAATAGCTTCCAGGTCTTTGGAACGATTGACTCCAAATCTCTCCCAAACGTGGTCCTATACTGGCTGAACGAGACACAGCAGTCCCCATTGGATTCGGGTGGAATTTGTATTTTTGGTGAATATTTTAGTGAAAGGGGGCCATTTTTCATGAAAACCTCGGCCCATTTTTTCAATAGCTTCCAGGTCTTTGGACCGATTGACTCCAAATTTCTCCCAGACGTGGTCCTATACTGGCTGAACGAGACACAGCAGTCCCCATTGGATTCGGGTGGAATTTGTATTTTTGGTGAATATTTTAGTGAAAAGGGACAATCTTTCATGGGGCTGGGTTAAGGCTACGGTTAGGGTTATGGGGCTAGGGTTAGGGTTACGGTTGTTTTTTGGCCGATTGATTCGAAATTGATCACGAATGTCCTCGATGCCGGTGGAAGGAAGGGACAGCAGTTTTTATTGGATTTTAGTGGAATTTGTATTTTTGGTGAATATTTTAAAGAAAGGCGGCCATTTTTCATGAATACCTCTGCCCATTTTTTCAATAGCTTCCAGGTCTTTGGACCGATTGACTCCAAATCTCTCCCAAACGTGGTCCTATACTGGCTGAACGAGACACAGCAGTCCCCATTGGATTCGGGTGGAATTTGTATTTTTGGTGAATATTTTAGTGAAAGGGGGCCATTTTTCATGAAAACCTCGGCCCATTTTTTCAATAGCTTCCAGGTCTTTGGACCGATTGACTCCAAATTTCTCCCAGACGTGGTCCTATACTGGCTGAACGAGACACAGCAGTCCCCATTGGATTCGGGTGGAATTTGTATTTTTGGTGAATATTTTAGTGAAAAGGGACAATCTTTCATGGGGCTGGGTTAAGGCTACGGTTAGGGTTAGGGTTATGGGGCTAGGGTTAGGGTTACGGTCGTTTTTTGGCCGATTGATTCGAAATTGATCACAAATGTCCTCGATGCCGGTGGAAGGAAGGGACAGCAGTTTTTATTGGATTTTAGTGGAATTTGTATTTTTGGTGAATATTTTAAAGAAAGGCGGCCATTTTTCATGAATACCTCTGCCCATTTTTTCAATAGCTTCCAGGTCTTTGCACCGATTGACTCCAAATCTCTCCCAAACGTGGTCCTATACTGGCTGAACGAGACACAGCAGTCCCCATTGGATTCGGGTGGAATTTGTATTTTTGGTGAATATTTTAGTGAAAGGGGGCCATTTTTCATGAAAACCTCGGCCCATTTTTTCAATAGCTTCCAGGTCTTTGGACCGATTGACTCCAAATTTCTCCCAGACGTGGTCCTATTCTGGCTGAACGAGACACAGCAGTCCCCATTGGATTCGGGTGGAATTTGTATTTTTGGTGAATATTTTAGTGAAAAGGGACAATCTTTCATGGGGCTGGGTTAAGGCTACGGTTAGGGTTATGGGGCTAGGGTTAGGGTTACGGTCGTTTTTTGGCCGATTGATTCGAAATTGATCACGAATGTCCTCGATGCCGGTGGAAGGAAGGGACAGCAGTTTTTATTGGATTTTAGTGGAATTTGTATTTTTGGTGAATATTTTAAAGAAAGGCGGCCATTTTTCATGAATACCTCTGCCCATTTTTTCAATAGCTTCCAGGTCTTTGGACCGATTGACTCCAAATCTCTCCCAAACGTGGTCCTATACTGGCTGAACGAGACACAGCAGTCCCCATTGGATTCGGGTGGAATTTGTATTTTTGGTGAATATTTTAGTGAAAGGGGGCCATTTTTCATGAAAACCTCGGCCCATTTTTTCAATAGCTTCCAGGTCTTTGGACCGATTGACTCCAAATTTCTCCCAGACGTGGTCCTATTCTGGCTGAACGAGACACAGCAGTCCCCATTGGATTCGGGTGGAATTTGTATTTTTGGTGAATATTTTAGTGAAAAGGGACAATCTTTCATGGGGCTGGGTTAAGGCTACGGTTAGGGTTATGGGGCTAGGGTTAGGGTTACGGTCGTTTTTTGGCCGATTGATTCGAAATTGATCACGAATGTCCTCGATGCCGGTGGAAGGAAGGGACAGCAGTTTTTATTGGATTTTAGTGGAATTTGTATTTTTGGTGAATATTTTAGTGAAAAGGGACAATCTTTCATGGGGCTGGGTTAAGGCTACGGTTAGGGTTAGGGTTATGGGGCTAGGGTTAGGGTTACGGTCGTCTTTTGGCCGATTGACTCGAAATTGATCACGAATGTCCTCGATGCCGGTGGAAGGAAGGGACAGCAGTTTTTATTGGATTTTAGTGGAATTTGTATTTTTGGTGAATATTTTAGTGAAAAGGGACAATCTTTCATGGGGCTGGGTTAAGGCTACGGTTAGGGTTAGGGTTATGGGGCTAGGGTTAGGGTTACGGTCGTCTTTTGGCCGATTGACTCGAAATTGATCACGAATGTCCTCGATGCCGGTGGAAGGAAGGGACAGAAGTTTTTATTGGATTTTAGTGGAATTTGTATTTTTGGTGAATATTTTAAAGAAAGGCGGCCATTTTTCATGAATACCTCTGCCCATTTTTTCAATAGCTTCCAGGTCTTTGGACCGATTGACTCCAAATCTCTCCCAAACGTGGTCCTATACTGGCTGAACGAGACACAGCAGTCCCCATTGGATTCGGGTGGAATTTGTATTTTTGGTGAATATTTTAGTGAAAGGGGGCCATTTTTCATGAAAACCTCGGCCCATTTTTTCAATAGCTTCCAGGTCTTTGGACCGATTGACTCCAAATTTCTCCCAGACGTGGTCCTATACTGGCTGAACGAGACACAGCAGTCCCCATTGGATTCGGGTGGAATTTGTATTTTTGGTGAATATTTTAGTGAAGAGGGACAATCTTTCATGGGGCTGGGTTAAGGCTACGGTTAGGGTTAGGGTTATGGGGCTAGGGTTAGGGTTACAGTCGTCTTTTGGCCGATTGACTCGAAATTGATCACGAATGTCCTCGATGCCGGTGGAAGGAAGGGACACCAGTTTTTATTGGATTTTAGTGGAATTTGTATTTTTGGTGAATATTTTAAAGAAAGGCGGCCATTTTTCATGAATACCTCTGCCCATTTTTTCAATAGCTTCCAGGTCTTTGGACCGATTGACTCCAAATCTCTCCCAAACGTGGTCCTATACTGGCTGAACGAGACACAGCAGTCCCCATTGGATTCGGGTGGAATTTGTATTTTTGGTGAATATTTTAGTGAAAGGGGGCCATTTTTCATGAAAACCTCGGCCCATTTTTTCAATAGCTTCCAGGTCTTTGGACCGATTGACTCCAAATTTCTCCCAGACGTGGTCCTATACTGGCTGAACGAGACACAGCAGTCCCCATTGGATTCGGGTGGAATTTGTATTTTTGGTGAATATTTTAGTGAAAAGGGACAATCTTTCATGGGGCTGGGTTAAGGCTACGGTTAGGGTTAGGGTTATGGGGCTAGGGTTAGGGTTACGGTCGTCTTTTGGCCGATTGACTTGAAATTGATCACGAATGTCCTCGATGCCGGTGGAAGGAAGGGACAGCAGTTTTTAGTGGATTTTAGTGGAATTTGTATTTTTGGTGAATATTTTAAAGAAAGGCGGCCATTTTTCATGAATACCTCTGCCCATTTTTTCAATAGCTTCCAGGTCTTTGGACCGATTGACTCCAAATCTCTCCCAAACGTGGTCCTATACTGGCTGAACGAGACACAGCAGTCCCCATTGGATTCGGGTGGAATTTGTATTTTTGGTGAATATTTTAGTGAAAGGGGGCCATTTTTCATGAAAACCTCGGCCCATTTTTTCAATAGCTTCCAGGTCTTTGGACCGATTGACTCCAAATTTCTCCCAGACGTGGTCCTATACTGGCTGAACGAGACACAGCAGTCCCCATTGGATTCGGGTGGAATTTGTATTTTTGGTGAATATTTTAGTGAAAAGGGACAATCTTTCATGGGGCTGGGTTAAGGCTACGGTTAGGGTTAGGGTTATGGGGCTAGGGTTAGGGTTACGGTCGTCTTTTGGCCGATTGACTCGAAATGGATCACGAATGTCCTCGATGCCGGTGGAAGGAAGGGACAGCAGTTTTTATTGGATTTTAGTGGAATTTGTATTTTTGGTGAATATTTTAAAGAAAGGCGGCCATTTTTCATGAATACCTCTGCCCATTTTTTCAATAGCTTCCAGGTCTTTGGACCGATTGACTCCAAATCTCTCCCAAACGTGGTCCTATACTGGCTGAACGAGACACAGCAGTCCCCATTGGATTCGGGTGGAATTTGTATTTTTGGTGAATATTTTAGTGAAAGGGGGCCATTTTTCATGAAAACCTCGGCCCATTTTTTCAATAGCTTCCAGGTCTTTGGACCGATTGACTCCAAATTTCTCCCAGACGTGGTCCTATACTGGCTGAACGAGACACAGCAGTCCCCATTGGATTCGGGTGGAATTTGTATTTTTGGTGAATATTTTAGTGAAAAGGGACAATCTTTCATGGGGCTGGGTTAAGGCTACGGTTAGGGTTATGGGGCTAGGGTTAGGGTTACGGTCGTTTTTTGGCCGATTGATTCGAAATTGATCACAAATGTCCTCGATGCCGGTGGAAGGAAGGGACAGCAGTTTTTATTGGATTTTAGTGGAATTTGTATTTTTGGTGAATATTTTAGTGAAAAGGGACAATCTTTCATGGGGCTGGGTTAAGGCTACGGTTAGGGTTAGGGTTATGGGGCTAGGGTTAGGGTTACGGTCGTCTTTTGGCCGATTGACTCGAAATTGATCACGAATGTCCTCGATGCCGGTGGAAGGAAGGGACAGAAGTTTTTATTGGATTTTAGTGGAATTTGTATTTTTGGTGAATATTTTAAAGAAAGGCGGCCATTTTTCATGAATACCTCTGCCCATTTTTTCAATAGCTTCCAGGTCTTTGGACCGATTGACTCCAAATCTCTCCCAAACGTGGTCCTATACTGGCTGAACGAGACACAGCAGTCCCCATTGGATTCGGGTGGAATTTGTATTTTTGGTGAATATTTTAGTGAAAGGGGGCCATTTTTCATGAAAACCTCGGCCCATTTTTTCAATAGCTTCCAGGTCTTTGGACCGATTGACTCCAAATTTCTCCCAGACGTGGTCCTATACTGGCTGAACGAGACACAGCAGTCCCCATTGGATTCGGGTGGAATTTGTATTTTTGGTGAATATTTTAGTGAAAAGGGACAATCTTTCATGGGGCTGGGTTAAGGCTACGGTTAGGGTTATGGGGCTAGGGTTAGGGTTACGGTCGTTTTTTGGCCGATTGATTCGAAATTGATCACAAATGTCCTCGATGCCGGTGGAAGGAAGGGACAGCAGTTTTTATTGGATTTTAGTGGAATTTGTATTTTTGGTGAATATTTTAG
Source organism: Pagrus pagrus (assembly GCF_965226575.1). Lineage (NCBI taxonomy): Eukaryota > Metazoa > Chordata > Actinopteri > Spariformes > Sparidae > Pagrus > Pagrus pagrus. The sequence goes on from NW_028175328.1 coordinate 110,205, forward strand.
TGAAAAGGGACAATCTTTCATGGGGCTGGGTTAAGGCTACGGTTAGGGTTAGGGTTATGGGGCTAGGGTTAGGGTTACGGTCGTCTTTTGGCCGATTGACTCGAAATTGATCACGAATGTCCTCGATGCCGGTGGAAGGAAGGGACAGAAGTTTTTATTGGATTTTAGTGGAATTTGTATTTTTGGTGAATATTTTAAAGAAAGGCGGCCATTTTTCATGAATACCTCTGCCCATTTTTTCAATAGCTTCCAGGTCTTTGGACCGATTGACTCCAAATCTCTCCCAAACGTGGTCCTATACTGGCTGAACGAGACACAGCAGTCCCCATTGGATTCGGGTGGAATTTGTATTTTTGGTGAATATTTTAGTGAAAGGGGGCCATTTTTCATGAAAACCTCGGCCCATTTTTTCAATAGCTTCCAGGTCTTTGGACCGATTGACTCCAAATTTCTCCCAGACGTGGTCCTATTCTGGCTGAACGAGACACAGCAGTCCCCATTGGATTCGGGTGGAATTTGTATTTTTGGTGAATATTTTAGTGAAAAGGGACAATCTTTCATGGGGCTGGGTTAAGGCTACGGTTAGGGTTAGGGTTATGGGGCTAGGGTTAGGGTTACGGTCGTCTTTTGGCCGATTGACTCGAAATTGATCACGAATGTCCTCCATGCCGGTGGAAGGAAGGGACAGCAGTTTTTATTGGATTTTAGTGGAATTTGTATTTTTGGTGAATATTTTAAAGAAAGGCGGCCATTTTTCATGAATACCTCGGCCCATTTTTTCAATAGCTTCCAGGTCTTTGGACCGATTGACTCCAAATCTCTCCCAAACGTGGTCCTATACTGGCTGAACGAGACACAGCAGTCCCCATTGGATTCGGGTGGAATTTGTATTTTTGGTGAATATTTTAGTGAAAAGGGACAATCTTTCATGGGGCTGGGTTAAGGCTACGGTTAGGGTTAGGGTTATGGGGCTAGGGTTAGGGTTACGGTCGTCTTTTGGCCGATTGACTCGAAATTGATCACGAATGTCCTCGATGCCGGTGGAAGGAAGGGACAGCAGTTTTTAGTGGATTTTAGTGGAATTTGTATTTTTGGTGAATATTTTAAAGAAAGGCGGCCATTTTTCATGAATACCTCTGCCCATTTTTTCAATAGCTTCCAGGTCTTTGGACCGATTGACTCGAAATTGATCACGAATGTCCTCGATGCCGGTGGAAGGAAGGGACAGCAGTTTTTATTGGATTTTAGTGGAATTTGTATTTTTGGTGAATATTTTAAAGAAAGGCGGCCATTTTTCATGAATACCTCTGCCCATTTTTTCAATAGCTTCCAGGTCTTTGGACCGATTGACTCCAAATCTCTCCCAAACGTGGTCCTATACTGGCTGAACGAGACACAGCAGTCCCCATTGGATTCGGGTGGAATTTGTATTTTTGGTGAATATTTTAGTGAAAAGGGACAATCTTTCATGGGGCTGGGTTAAGGCTACGGTTAGGGTTAGGGTTATGGGGCTAGGGTTAGGGTTACGGTCGTCTTTTGGCCGATTGACTCGAAATTGATCACGAATGTCCTCGATGCCGGTGGAAGGAAGGGACAGGAGTTTTTATTGGATTTTAGTGGAATTTGTATTTTTGGTGAATATTTTAAAGAAAGGCGGCCATTTTTCATGAATACCTCTGCCCATTTTTTCAATAGCTTCCAGGTCTTTGGACCGATTGACTCCAAATCTCTCCCAAACGTGGTCCTATACTGGCTGAACGAGACACAGCAGTCCCCATTGGATTCGGGTGGAATTTGTATTTTTGGTGAATATTTTAGTGAAAGGGGGCCATTTTTCATGAAAACCTCGGCCCATTTTTTCAATAGCTTCCAGGTCTTTGGACCGATTGACTCCAAATTTCTCCCAGACGTGGTCCTATGCTGGCTGAACGAGACACAGCAGTCCCCATTGGATTCGGGTGGAATTTGTATTTTTGGTGAATATTTTAGTGAAAAGGGACAATCTTTCATGGGGCTGGGTTAAGGCTACGGTTAGGGTTAGGGTTATGGGGCTAGGGTTAGGGTTACGGTCGTCTTTTGGCCGATTGACTCGAAATTGATCACGAATGTCCTCGATGCCGGTGGAAGGAAGGGACAGCAGTTTTTATTGGATTTTAGTGGAATTTGTATTTTTGGTGAATATTTTAAAGAAAGGCGGCCATTTTTCATGAATACCTCTGCCCATTTTTTCAATAGCTTCCAGGTCTTTGGACCGATTGACTCCAAATCTCTCCCAAACGTGGTCCTATACTGGCTGAACGAGACACAGCAGTCCCCATTGGATTCGGGTGGAATTTGTATTTTTGGTGAATATTTTAGTGAAAGGGGGCCATTTTTCATGAAAACCTCGGCCCATTTTTTCAATAGCTTCCAGGTCTTTGGACCGATTTACTCCAAATTTCTCCCAGACGTGGTCCTATACTGGCTGAACGAGACACAGCAGTCCCCATTGGATTCGGGTGGAATTTGTATTTTTGGTGAATATTTTAGTGAAAAGGGACAATCTTTCATGGGGCTGGGTTAAGGCTACGGTTAGGGTTAGGGTTATGGGGCTAGGGTTAGGGTTACGGTCGTCTTTTGGCCGATTGACTCGAAATTGATCACGAATGTCCTCGATGCCGGTGGAAGGAAGGGACAGCAGTTTTTATTGGATTTTAGTGGAATTTGTATTTTTGGTGAATATTTTAAAGAAAGGCGGCCATTTTTCATGAATACCTCTGCCCATTTTTTCAATAGCTTCCAGGTCTTTGGACCGATTGACTCCAAATCTCTCCCAAACGTGGTCCTATACTGGCTGAACGAGACACAGCAGTCCCCATTGGATTCGGGTGGAATTTGTATTTTTGGTGAATATTTTAGTGAAAAGGGACAATCTTTCATGGGGCTGGGTTAAGGCTACGGTTAGGGTTAGGGTTATGGGGCTAGGGTTAGGGTTACGGTCGTCTTTTGGCCGATTGACTCGAAATTGATCACGAATGTCCTCGATGCCGGTGGAAGGAAGGGACAGCAGTTTTTATTGGATTTTAGTGGAATTTGTATTTTTGGTGAATATTTTAAAGAAAGGCGGCCATTTTTCATGAATACCTCTGCCCATTTTTTCAATAGCTTCCAGGTCTTTGGACCGATTGACTCCAAATCTCTCCCAAACGTGGTCCTATACTGGCTGAACGAGACACAGCAGTCCCCATTGGATTCGGGTGGAATTTGTATTTTTGGTGAATATTTTAGTGAAAAGGGACAATCTTTCATGGGGCTGGGTTAAGGCTACGGTTAGGGTTAGGGTTATGGGGCTAGGGTTAGGGTTACGGTCGTCTTTTGGCCGATTGACTCGAAATTGATCACGAATGTCCTCGATGCCGGTGGAAGGAAGGGACAGCAGTTTTTATTGGATTTTAGTGGAATTTGTATTTTTGGTGAATATTTTAAAGAAAGGCGGCCATTTTTCATGAATACCTCTGCCCATTTTTTCAATAGCTTCCAGGTCTTTGGACCGATTGACTCCAAATCTCTCCCAAACGTGGTCCTATACTGGCTGAACGAGACACAGCAGTCCCCATTGGATTCGGGTGGAATTTGTATTTTTGGTGAATATTTTAGTGAAAGGGGGCCATTTTTCATGAAAACCTCGGCCCATTTTTTCAATAGCTTCCAGGTCTTTGGACCGATTGACTCCAAATTTCTCCCAGACGTGGTCCTATACTGGCTGAACGAGACACAGCAGTCCCCATTGGATTCGGGTGGAATTTGTATTTTTGGTGAATATTTTAGTGAAAAGGGACAATCTTTCATGGGGCTGGGTTAAGGCTACGGTTAGGGTTAGGGTTATGGGGCTAGGGTTAGGGTTACGGTCGTCTTTTGGCCGATTGACTCGAAATTGATCACGAATGTCCTCGATGCCGGTGGAAGGAAGGGACAGCAGTTTTTATTGGATTTTAGTGGAATTTGTATTTTTGGTGAATATTTTAAAGAAAGGCGGCCATTTTTCATGAATACCTCTGCCCATTTTTTCAATAGCTTCCAGGTCTTTGGACCGATTGACTCCAAATCTCTCCCAAACGTGGTCCTATACTGGCTGAACGAGACACAGCAGTCCCCATTGGATTCGGGTGGAATTTGTATTTTTGGTGAATATTTTAGTGAAAAGGGACAATCTTTCATGGGGCTGGGTTAAGGCTACGGTTAGGGTTAGGGTTATGGGGCTAGGGTTAGGGTTACGGTCGTCTTTTGGCCGATTGACTCGAAATTGATCACGAATGTCCTCGATGCCGGTGGAAGGAAGGGACAGCAGTTTTTATTGGATTTTAGTGGAATTTGTATTTTTGGTGAATATTTTAAAGAAAGGCGGCCATTTTTCATGAATACCTCTGCCCATTTTTTCAATAGCTTCCAGGTCTTTGGACCGATTGACTCCAAATCTCTCCCAAACGTGGTCCTATACTGGCTGAACGAGACACAGCAGTCCCCATTGGATTCGGGTGGAATTTGTATTTTTGGTGAATATTTTAGTGAAAGGGGGCCATTTTTCATGAAAACCTCGGCCCATTTTTTCAATAGCTTCCAGGTCTTTGGACCGATTGACTCCAAATTTCTCCCAGACGTGGTCCTATACTGGCTGAACGAGACACAGCAGTCCCCATTGGATTCGGGTGGAATTTGTATTTTTGGTGAATATTTTAGTGAAAAGGGACAATCTTTCATGGGGCTGGGTTAAGGCTACGGTTAGGGTTAGGGTTATGGGGCTAGGGTTAGGGTTACGGTCGTCTTTTGGCCGATTGACTCGAAATTGATCACGAATGTCCTCGATGCCGGTGGAAGGAAGGGACAGCAGTTTTTATTGGATTTTAGTGGAATTTGTATTTTTGGTGAACATTTTAAAGAAAGGCGGCCATTTTTCATGAATACCTCGGCCCATTTTTTCAATAGCTTCCAGGTCTTTGGACCGATTGACTCCAAATCTCTCCCAAACGTGGTCCTATACTGGCTGAACGAGACACAGCAGTCCCCATTGGATTCGGGTGGAATTTGTATTTTTGGTGAATATTTTAGTGAAAAGGGACAATCTTTCATGGGGCTGGGTTAAGGCTACGGTTAGGGTTAGGGTTATGGGGCTAGGGTTGGGGTTACGGTCGTCTTTTGGCCGATTGACTCGAAATTGATCACGAATGTCCTCGATGCCGGTGGAAGGAAGGGACAGCAGTTTTTATTGGATTTTAGTGGAATTTGTATTTTTGGTGAATATTTTAAAGAAAGGCGGCCATTTTTCATGAATACCTCTGCCCATTTTTTCAATAGCTTCCAGGTCTTTGGACCGATTGACTCCAAATCTCTCCCAAACGTGGTCCTATACTGGCTGAACGAGACACAGCAGTCCCCATTGGATTCGGGTGGAATTTGTATTTTTGGTGAATATTTTAGTGAAAGGGGGCTATTTTTCATGAAAACCTCGGCCCATTTTTTCAATAGCTTCCAGGTCTTTGGACCGATTTACTCCAAATTTCTCCCAGACGTGGTCCTATACTGGCTGAACGAGACACAGCAGTCCCCATTGGATTCGGGTGGAATTTGTATTTTTGGTGAATATTTTAGTGAAAAGGGACAATCTTTCATGGGGCTGGGTTAAGGCTACGGTTAGGGTTAGGGTTATGGGGCTAGGGTTAGGGTTACGGTCGTCTTTTGGCCGATTGACTCGAAATTGATCACGAATGTCCTCGATGCCGGTGGAAGGAAGGGACAGCAGTTTTTATTGGATTTTAGTGGAATTTGTATTTTTGGTGAATATTTTAAAGAAAGGCGGCCATTTTTCATGAATACCTCTGCCCATTTTTTCAATAGCTTCCAGGTCTTTGGACCGATTGACTCCAAATCTCTCCCAAACGTGGTCCTATACTGGCTGAACGAGACACAGCAGTCCCCATTGGATTCGGGTGGAATTTGTATTTTTGGTGAATATTTTAGTGAAAAGGGACAATCTTTCATGGGGCTGGGTTAAGGCTACGGTTAGGGTTAGGGTTATGGGGCTAGGGTTAGGGTTACGGTCGTCTTTTGGCCGATTGACTCGAAATTGATCACGAATGTCCTCGATGCCGGTGGAAGGAAGGGACAGCAGTTTTTATTGGATTTTAGTGGAATTTGTATTTTTGGTGAATATTTTAAAGAAAGGCGGCCATTTTTCATGAATACCTCTGCCCATTTTTTCAATAGCTTCCAGGTCTTTGGACCGATTGACTCCAAATCTCTCCCAAACGTGGTCCTATACTGGCTGAACGAGACACAGCAGTCCCCATTGGATTTGGGTGGAATTTGTATTTTTGGTGAATATTTTAGTGAAAGGGGGCCATTTTTCATGAAAACCTCGGCTCATTTTTTCAATAGCTTCCAGGTCTTTGGACCGATTGACTCCAAATTTCTCCCAGACGTGGTCCTATACTGGCTGAACGAGACACAGCAGTCCCCATTGGATTCGGGTGGAATTTGTATTTTTGGTGAATATTTTAGTGAAAAGGGACAATCTTTCATGGGGCTGGGTTAAGGCTACGGTTAGGGTTAGGGTTATGGGGCTAGGGTTAGGGTTACGGTCGTCTTTTGGCCGATTGACTCGAAATCGATCACGAATGTCCTCGATGCCGGTGGAAGGAAGGGACAGCAGTTTTTATTGGATTTTAGTGGAATTTGTATTTTTGGTTAATATTTTAAAGAAAGGCGGCCATTTTTCATGAATACCTCTGCCCATTTTTTCAATAGCTTCCAGGTCTTTGGACCGATTGACTCCAAATCTCTCCCAAACGTGGTCCTATACTGGCTGAACGAGACACAGCAGTCCCCATTGGATTCGGGTGGAATTTGTATTTTTGGTGAATATTTTAGTGAAAGGGGGCCATTTTTCATGAAAACCTCGGCCCATTTTTTCAATAGCTTCCAGGTCTTTGGACCGATTGACTCCAAATTTCTCCCAGACGTGGTCCTATACTGGCTGAACGAGACACAGCAGTCCCCATTGGATTCGGGTGGAATTTGTATTTTTGGTGAATATTTTAGTGAAGAGGGACAATCTTTCATGGGGCTGGGTTAAGGCTACGGTTAGGGTTAGGGTTATGGGGCTAGGGTTAGGGTTACGGTCGTCTTTTGGCCGATTGACTCGAAATTGATCACGAATGTCCTCGATGCCGGTGGAAGGAAGGGACAGCAGTTTTTATTGGATTTTAGTGGAATTTGTATTTTTGGTGACTATTTTAAAGAAAGGCGGCCATTTTTCATGAATACCTCTGCCCATTTTTTCAATAGCTTCCAGGTCTTTGGACCGATTGACTCCAAATCTCTCCCAAACGTGGTCCTATACTGGCTGAACGAGACACAGCAGTCCCCATTGGATTCGGGTGGAATTTGTATTTTTGGTGAATATTTTAGTGAAAGGGGGCCATTTTTCATGAATACCTCTGCCCATTTTTTCAATAGCTTCCAGGTCTTTGGACCGATTGACTCCAAATCTCTCCCAAACGTGGTCCTATACTGGCTGAACGAGACACAGCAGTCCCCATTGGATTCGGGTGGAATTTGTATTTTTGGTGAATATTTTAGTGAAAGGGGGCCATTTTTCATGAAAAACTCTGCTCATTTTTTCAATAGCTTCCAGGTCTTTGGACCGATTGACTCCAAATTTCTCCCAAACGTGGTCCTATACTGGCTGAACGAGACACAGCAGTCCCCATTGGATTCGGGTGGAATTTGTATTTTTGGTGAATATTTTAGTGAAAAGGGACAATCTTTCATGGGGCTGGGTTAAGGCTACGGTTAGGGTTAGGGTTATGGGGCTAGGGTTAGGGTTACGGTCGTCTTTTGGCCGATTGACTCGAAATTGATCACGAATGTCCTCGATGCCGGTGGAAGGAAGGGACAGCAGTTTTTATTGGATTTTAGTGGAATTTGTATTTTTGGTGAATATTTTAAAGAATGGCGGACATTTTTCATGAATACCTCTGCCCATTTTTTCAATAGCTTCCAGGTCTTTGGACCGATTGACTCCAAATCTCTCCCAAACGTGGTCCTATACTGGCTGAACGAGACACAGCAGTCCCCATTGGATTCGGGTGGAATTTGTATTTTTGGTGAATATTTTAGTGAAAGGGGGCCATTTTTCATGAAAACCTCGGCCCATTTTTTCAATAGCTTCTAGGTCTTTGGACCGATTGACTCCAAATTTCTCCCAGACGTGGTCCTATGCTGGCTGAACGAGACACAGCAGTCCCCATTGGATTCGGGTGGAATTTGTATTTTTGGTGAATATTTTAGTGAAAAGGGACAATCTTTCATGGGGCTGGGTTAAGGCTACGGTTAGGGTTAGGGTTATGGGGCTAGGGTTAGGGTTACGGTCGTCTTTTGGCCGATTGACTCGAAATTGATCACGAATGTCCTCGATGCCGGTGGAAGGAAGGGACAGCAGTTTTTATTGGATTTTAGTGGAATTTGTATTTTTGGTGAATATTTTAAAGAATGGCGGCCATTTTTCATGAATACCTCTGCCCATTTTTTCAATAGCTTCCAGGTCTTTGGACCGATTGACTCCAAATCTCTCCCAAACGTGGTCCTATACTGGCTGAACGAGACACAGCAGTCCCCATTGGATTCGGGTGGAATTTGTATTTTTGGTGAATATTTTAGTGAAAGGGGGCCATTTTTCATGAAAACCTCGGCCCATTTTTTCAATAGCTTCCAGGTCTTTGGACCGATTGACTCCAAATTTCTCCCAGACGTGGTCCTATGCTGGCTGAACGAGACACAGCAGTCCCCATTGGATTCGGGTGGAATTTGTATTTTTGGTGAATATTTTAGTGAAAAGGGACAATCTTTCATGGGGCTGGGTTAAGGCTACGGTTAGGGTTAGGGTTATGGGGCTAGGGTTAGGGTTACGGTCGTCTTTTGGCCGATTGACTCGAAATTGATCACGAATGTCCTCGATGCCGGTGGAAGGAAGGGACAGCAGTTTTTATTGGATTTTAGTGGAATTTGTATTTTTGGTGAATATTTTAAAGAAAGGCGGCCATTTTTCATGAATACCTCTGCCCATTTTTTCAATAGCTTCCAGGTCTTTGGACCGATTGACTCCAAATCTCTCCCAAACGTGGTCCTATACTGGCTGAACGAGACACAGCAGTCCACATTGGATTCGGGTGGAATTTGTATTTTTGGTGAATATTTTAGTGAAAGGGGGCCATTTTTCATGAAAACCTCGGCCCATTTTTTCAATAGCTTCCAGGTCTTTGGACCGATTGACTCCAAATTTCTCCCAGACGTGGTCCTATACTGGCTGAACGAGACACAGCAGTCCCCATTGGATTCGGGTGGAATTTGTATTTTTGGTGAATATTTTAGTGAAAGGGGGCCATTTTTCATGAAAACCTCGGCCCATTTTTTCAATAGCTTCCAGGTCTTTGGACCGATTGACTCCAAATCTCTCCCAAACGTGGTCCTATACTGGCTGAACGAGACACAGCAGTCCCCATTGGATTTTAGTGGAATTTGTATTTTTGTTGAATATTTTAGTGAAAGCGGGCCATTTTTCATGAAAACCTCGGCCCATTTTTTCAATAGCTTCCAGGTCTTTGGACCGATTGACTCCAAATTTCTCCCAGACGTGGTCCTATGCTGGCTGAACGAGACACAGCAGTCCCCATTGGATTCGGGTGGAATTTGTATTTTCGGTGAATATTTTAGTGAAAAGGGACAATCTTTCATGAGGCTGGGTTAAGGCTACGGTTAGGGTTAGGGTTATGGGGCTAGGGTTAGGGTTACGGTCGTCTTTTGGCCGATTGACTCGAAATTGATCACGAATGTCCTCGATGCCGGTGGAAGGAAGGGACAGCAGTTTTTATTGGATTTTAGTGGAATTTGTATTTTTGGTGAATATTTTAAAGAAAGGCGGCCATTTTTCATGAATACCTCTGCCCATTTTTTCAATAGCTTCCAGGTCTTTGGACCGATTGACTCCAAATCTCTCCCAAACGTGGTCCTATACAGCAGTCCCCATTGGATTCGGGTGGAATTTGTATTTTTGGTGAATATTTTAGTGAAAGGGGGCCATTTTTCATGAAAACCTCGGCCCATTTTTTCAATAGCTTCCAGGTCTTTGGACCGATTGACTCCAAATTTCTCCCAGACGTGGTCCTATGCTGGCTGAACGAGACACAGCAGTCCCCATTGGATTCGGGTGGAATTTGTATTTTTGGTGAATATTTTAGTGAAAAGGGACAATCTTTCATGGGGCTGGGTTAAGGCTACGGTTAGGGTTAGGGTTATGGGGCTAGGGTTAGGGTTACGGTCGTCTTTTGGCCGATTGACTCGAAATTGATCACGAATGTCCTCGATGCCGGTGGAAGGAAGGGACAGCAGTTTTTATTGGATTTTAGTGGAATTTGTATTTTTGGTGAATATTTTAAAGAATGGCGGCCATTTTTCATGAATACCTCTGCCCATTTTTTCAATAGCTTCCAGGTCTTTGGACCGATTGACTCCAAATCTCTCCCAAACGTGGTCCTATACTGGCTGAACGAGACACAGCAGTCCCCATTGGATTCGGGTGGAATTTGTATTTTTGGTGAATATTTTAGTGAAAGGGGGCCATTTTTCATGAAAACCTCGGCCCATTTTTTCAATAGCTTCTAGGTCTTTGGACCGATTGACTCCAAATTTCTCCCAGACGTGGTCCTATGCTGGCTGAACGAGACACAGCAGTCCCCATTGGATTCGGGTGGAATTTGTATTTTTGGTGAATATTTTAGTGAAAAGGGACAATCTTTCATGGGGCTGGGTTAAGGCTACGGTTAGGGTTAGGGTTATGGGGCTAGGGTTAGGGTTACGGTCGTCTTTTGGCCGATTGACTCGAAATTGATCACGAATGTCCTCGATGCCGGTGGAAGGAAGGGACAGCAGTTTTTATTGGATTTTAGTGGAATTTGTATTTTTGGTGAATATTTTAAAGAATGGCGGCCATTTTTCATGAATACCTCTGCCCATTTTTTCAATAGCTTCCAGGTCTTTGGACCGATTGACTCCAAATCTCTCCCAAACGTGGTCCTATACTGGCTGAACGAGACACAGCAGTCCCCATTGGATTCGGGTGGAATTTGTATTTTTGGTGAATATTTTAGTGAAAGGGGGCCATTTTTCATGAAAACCTCGGCCCATTTTTTCAATAGCTTCCAGGTCTTTGGACCGATTGACTCCAAATTTCTCCCAGACGTGGTCCTATGCTGGCTGAACGAGACACAGCAGTCCCCATTGGATTCGGGTGGAATTTGTATTTTTGGTGAATATTTTAGTGAAAAGGGACAATCTTTCATGGGGCTGGGTTAAGGCTACGGTTAGGGTTAGGGTTATGGGGCTAGGGTTAGGGTTACGGTCGTCTTTTGGCCGATTGACTCGAAATTGATCACGAATGTCCTCGATGCCGGTGGAAGGAAGGGACAGCAGTTTTTATTGGATTTTAGTGGAATTTGTATTTTTGGTGAATATTTTAAAGAAAGGCGGCCATTTTTCATGAATACCTCTGCCCATTTTTTCAATAGCTTCCAGGTCTTTGGACCGATTGACTCCAAATCTCTCCCAAACGTGGTCCTATACTGGCTGAACGAGACACAGCAGTCCACATTGGATTCGGGTGGAATTTGTATTTTTGGTGAATATTTTAGTGAAAGGGGGCCATTTTTCATGAAAACCTCGGCCCATTTTTTCAATAGCTTCCAGGTCTTTGGACCGATTGACTCCAAATTTCTCCCAGACGTGGTCCTATACTGGCTGAACGAGACACAGCAGTCCCCATTGGATTCGGGTGGAATTTGTATTTTTGGTGAATATTTTAGTGAAAGGGGGCCATTTTTCATGAAAACCTCGGCCCATTTTTTCAATAGCTTCCAGGTCTTTGGACCGATTGACTCCAAATCTCTCCCAAACGTGGTCCTATACTGGCTGAACGAGACACAGCAGTCCCCATTGGATTTTAGTGGAATTTGTATTTTTGTTGAATATTTTAGTGAAAGCGGGCCATTTTTCATGAAAACCTCGGCCCATTTTTTCAATAGCTTCCAGGTCTTTGGACCGATTGACTCCAAATTTCTCCCAGACGTGGTCCTATGCTGGCTGAACGAGACACAGCAGTCCCCATTGGATTCGGGTGGAATTTGTATTTTCGGTGAATATTTTAGTGAAAAGGGACAATCTTTCATGAGGCTGGGTTAAGGCTACGGTTAGGGTTAGGGTTATGGGGCTAGGGTTAGGGTTACGGTCGTCTTTTGGCCGATTGACTCGAAATTGATCACGAATGTCCTCGATGCCGGTGGAAGGAAGGGACAGCAGTTTTTATTGGATTTTAGTGGAATTTGTATTTTTGGTGAATATTTTAAAGAAAGGCGGCCATTTTTCATGAATACCTCTGCCCATTTTTTCAATAGCTTCCAGGTCTTTGGACCGATTGACTCCAAATCTCTCCCAAACGTGGTCCTATACAGCAGTCCCCATTGGATTCGGGTGGAATTTGTATTTTTGGTGAATATTTTAGTGAAAGGGGGCCATTTTTCATGAAAACCTCGGCCCATTTTTTCAATAGCTTCCAGGTCTTTGGACCGATTGACTCCAAATTTCTCCCAGACGTGGTCCTATGCTGGCTGAACGAGACACAGCAGTCCCCATTGGATTCGGGTGGAATTTGTATTTTTGGTGAATATTTTAGTGAAAAGGGACAATCTTTCATGGGGCTGGGTTAAGGCTACGGTTAGGGTTAGGGTTATGGGGCTAGGGTTAGGGTTACGGTCGTCTTTTGGCCGATTGACTCGAAATTGATCACGAATGTCCTCGATGCCGGTGGAAGGAAGGGACAGCAGTTTTTATTGGATTTTAGTGGAATTTGTATTTTTGGTGAATATTTTAAAGAATGGCGGCCATTTTTCATGAATACCTCTGCCCATTTTTTCAATAGCTTCCAGGTCTTTGGACCGATTGACTCCAAATCTCTCCCAAACGTGGTCCTATACTGGCTGAACGAGACACAGCAGTCCCCATTGGATTCGGGTGGAATTTGTATTTTTGGTGAATATTTTAGTGAAAGGGGGCCATTTTTCATGAAAACCTCGGCCCATTTTTTCAATAGCTTCCAGGTCTTTGGACCGATTGACTCCAAATTTCTCCCAGACGTGGTCCTATGCTGGCTGAACGAGACACAGCAGTCCCCATTGGATTCGGGTGGAATTTGTATTTTTGGTGAATATTTTAGTGAAAAGGGACAATCTTTCATGGGGCTGGGTTAAGGCTACGGTTAGGTTTAGGGTTATGGGGCTAGGGTTAGGGTTACGGTCGTCTTTTGGCCGATTGACTCGAAATTGATCACGAATGTCCTCGATGCCGGTGGAAGGAAGGGACAGCAGTTTTTATTGGATTTTAGTGGAATTTGTATTTTTGGTGAATATTTTAAAGAATGGCGGCCATTTTTCATGAATACCTCTGCCCATTTTTTCAATAGCTTCCAGGTCTTTGGACCGATTGACTCCAAATCTCTCCCAAACGTGGTCCTATACTGGCTGAACGAGACACAGCAGTCCCCATTGGATTTTAGTGGAATTTGTATTTTTGGTGAATATTTAAGTGAAAGGGGGCCATTTTTCATGAAAACCTCGGCCCATTTTTTCAATAGCTTCCAGGTCTTTGGACCGATTGACTCCAAATTTCTCCCAGACGTGGTCCTATGCTGGCTGAACGAGACACAGCAGTCCCCATTGGATTCGGGTGGAATTTGTATTTTTGGTGAATATTTTAGTGAAAAGGGACAATCTTTCATGGGGCTGGGTTAAGGCTACGGTTAGGGTTAGGGTTATGGGGCTAGGGTTAGGGTTACGGTCGTCTTTTGGCCGATTGACTCGAAATTGATCACGAATGTCCTCGATGCCGGTGGAAGGAAGGGACAGCAGTTTTTATTGGATTTTAGTGGAATTTGTATTTTTGGTGAATATTTTAAAGAATGGCGGCCATTTTTCATGAATACCTCTGCCCATTTTTTCAATAGCTTCCAGGTCTTTGGACCGATTGACTCCAAATCTCTCCCAAACGTGGTCCTATACTGGCTGAACGAGACACAGCAGTCCCCATTGGATTCGGGTGGAATTTGTATTTTTGGTGAATATTTTAGTGAAAGGGGGCCATTTTTCATGAAAACCTCGGCCCATTTTTTCAATAGCTTCTAGGTCTTTGGACCGATTGACTCCAAATTTCTCCCAGACGTGGTCCTATGCTGGCTGAACGAGACACAGCAGTCCCCATTGGATTCGGGTGGAATTTGTATTTTTGGTGAATATTTTAGTGAAAGGGGGCCATTTTTCATGAAAACCTCGGCCCATTTTTTCAATAGCTTCCAGGTCTTTGGACCGATTGACTCCAAATTTCTCCCAGACGTGGTCCTATACTGGCTGAACGAGACACAGCAGTCCCCATTGGATTCGGGTGGAATTTGTATTTTTGGTGAATATTTTAGTGAAAGGGGGCCATTTTTCATGAAAACCTCGGCCCATTTTTTCAATAGCTTCCAGGTCTTTGGACCGATTGACTCCAAATCTCTCCCAAACGTGGTCCTATACTGGCTGAACGAGACACAGCAGTCCCCATTGGATTTTAGTGGAATTTGTATTTTTGGTGAATATTTTAGTGAAAGCGGGCCATTTTTCATGAAAACCTCGGCCCATTTTTTCAATAGCTTCCAGGTCTTTGGACCGATTGACTCCAAATTTCTCCCAGACGTGGTCCTATGCTGGCTGAACGAGACACAGCAGTCCCCATTGGATTCGGGTGGAATTTGTATTTTCGGTGAATATTTTAGTGAAAAGGGACAATCTTTCATGGGGCTGGGTTAAGGCTACGGTTAGGGTTAGGGTTATGGGGCTAGGGTTAGGGTTACGGTCGTCTTTTGGCCGATTGACTCGAAATTGATCACGAATGTCCTCGATGCCGGTGGAAGGAAGGGACAGCAGTTTTTATTGGATTTTAGTGGAATTTGTATTTTTGGTGAATATTTTAAAGAAAGGCGGCCATTTTTCATGAATACCTCTGCCCATTTTTTCAATAGCTTCCAGGTCTTTGGACCGATTGACTCCAAATCTCTCCCAAACGTGGTCCTATACTGGCTGAACGAGACACAGCAGTCCCCATTGGATTCGGGTGGAATTTGTATTTTTGGTGAATATTTTAGTGAAAGGGGGCCATTTTTCATGAAAACCTCGGCCCATTTTTTCAATAGCTTCCAGGTCTTTGGACCGATTGACTCCAAATTTCTCCCAGACGTGGTCCTATGCTGGCTGAACGAGACACAGCAGTCCCCATTGGATTCGGGTGGAATTTGTATTTTTGGTGAATATTTTAGTGAAAAGGGACAATCTTTCATGGGGCTGGGTTAAGGCTACGGTTAGGGTTAGGGTTATGGGGCTAGGGTTAGGGTTACGGTCGTCTTTTGGCCGATTGACTCGAAATTGATCACGAATGTCCCCGATGCCGGTGGAAGGAAGGGACAGCAGTTTTTATTGGATTTTAGTGGAATTTGTATTTTTGGTGAATATTTTAAAGAAAGGCGGCCATTTTTCATGAATACCTCTGCCCATTTTTTCAATAGCTTCCAGGTCTTTGGACCGATTGACTCCAAATCTCTCCCAAACGTGGTCCTATACTGGCTGAACGAGACACAGCAGTCCCCATTGGATTCGGGTGGAATTTGTATTTTTGGTGAATATTTTAGTGAAAGGGGGCCATTTTTCATGAAAACCTCGGCCCATTTTTTCAATAGCTTCCAGGTCTTTGGACCGATTGACTCCAAATTTCTCCCAGACGTGGTCCTATACTGGCTGAACGAGACACAGCAGTCCCCATTGGATTCGGGTGGAATTTGTATTTTTGGTGAATATTTTAAAGAATGGCGGCCATTTTTCATGAATACCTCTGCCCATTTTTTCAATAGCTTCCAGGTCTTTGGACCGATTGACTCCAAATCTCTCCCAAACGTGGTCCTATACTGGCTGAACGAGACACAGCAGTCCCCATTGGATTCGGGTGGAATTTGTATTTTTGGTGAATATTTTAGTGAAAGGGGGCCATTTTTCATGAAAACCTCGGCCCATTTTTTCAATAGCTTCTAGGTCTTTGGACCGATTGACTCCAAATTTCTCCCAGACGTGGTCCTATGCTGGCTGAACGAGACACAGCAGTCCCCATTGGATTCGGGTGGAATTTGTATTTTTGGTGAATATTTTAGTGAAAAGGGACAATCTTTCATGGGGCTGGGTTAAGGCTACGGTTAGGGTTAGGGTTATGGGGCTAGGGTTAGGGTTACGGTCGTCTTTTGGCCGATTGACTCGAAATTGATCACGAATGTCCTCGATGCCGGTGGAAGGAAGGGACAGCAGTTTTTATTGGATTTTAGTGGAATTTGTATTTTTGGTGAATATTTTAAAGAAAGGCGGCCATTTTTCATGAATACCTCTGCCCATTTTTTCAATAGCTTCCAGGTCTTTGGACCGATTGACTCCAAATCTCTCCCAAACGTGGTCCTATACTGGCTGAACGAGACACAGCAGTCCCCATTGGATTCGGGTGGAATTTGTATTTTTGGTGAATATTTTAGTGAAAGGGGGCCATTTTTCATGAAAACCTCGGCCCATTTTTTCAATAGCTTCCAGGTCTTTGGACCGATTGACTCCAAATTTCTCCCAGACGTGGTCCTATACTGGCTGAACGAGACACAGCAGTCCCCATTGGATTCGGGTGGAATTTGTATTTTTGGTGAATATTTTAAAGAATGGCGGCCATTTTTCATGAATACCTCTGCCCATTTTTTCAATAGCTTCCAGGTCTTTGGACCGATTGACTCCAAATCTCTCCCAAACGTGGTCCTATACTGGCTGAACGAGACACAGCAGTCCCCATTGGATTCGGGTGGAATTTGTATTTTTGGTGAATATTTTAGTGAAAGGGGGCCATTTTTCATGAAAACCTCGGCCCATTTTTTCAATAGCTTCTAGGTCTTTGGACCGATTGACTCCAAATTTCTCCCAGACGTGGTCCTATGCTGGCTGAACGAGACACAGCAGTCCCCATTGGATTCGGGTGGAATTTGTATTTTTGGTGAATATTTTAGTGAAAAGGGACAATCTTTCATGGGGCTGGGTTAAGGCTACGGTTAGGGTTAGGGTTATGGGGCTAGGGTTAGGGTTACGGTCGTCTTTTGGCCGATTGACTCGAAATTGATCACGAATGTCCTCGATGCCGGTGGAAGGAAGGGACAGCAGTTTTTATTGGATTTTAGTGGAATTTGTATTTTTGGTGAATATTTTAAAGAAAGGCGGCCATTTTTCATGAATACCTCTGCCCATTTTTTCAATAGCTTCCAGGTCTTTGGACCGATTGACTCCAAATCTCTCCCAAACGTGGTCCTATACTGGCTGAACGAGACACAGCAGTCCCCATTGGATTCGGGTGGAATTTGTATTTTTGGTGAATATTTTAGTGAAAGGGGGCCATTTTTCATGAAAACCTCTGCCCATTTTTTCAATAGCTTCCAGGTCTTTGGACCGATTGACTCCAAATTTCTCCCAGACGTGGTCCTATACTGGCTGAACGAGACACAGCAGTCCCCATTGGATTCGGGTGGAATTTGTATTTTTGGTGAATATTTTAGTGAAAGGGGGCCATTTTTCATGAAAACCTCGGCCCATTTTTTCAATAGCTTCCAGGTCTTTGGACCGATTGACTCCAAATCTCTCCCAAACGTGGTCCTATACTGGCTGAACGAGACACAGCAGTCCCCATTGGATTTTAGTGGAATTTGTATTTTTGGTGAATATTTTAGTGAAAGCGGGCCATTTTTCATGAAAACCTCGGCCCATTTTTTCAATAGCTTCTAGGTCTTTGGACCGATTGACTCCAAATTTCTCCCAGACGTGGTCCTATGCTGGCTGAACGAGACACAGCAGTCCCCATTGGATTCGGGTGGAATTTGTATTTTTGGTGAATATTTTAGTGAAAAGGGACAATCTTTCATGGGGCTGGGTTAAGGCTACGGTTAGGGTTAGGGTTATGGGGCTAGGGTTAGGGTTACGGTCGTCTTTTGGCCGATTGACTCGAAATTGATCACGAATGTCCTCGATGCCGGTGGAAGGAAGGGACAGCAGTTTTTATTGGATTTTAGTGGAATTTGTATTTTTGGTGAATATTTTAAAGAAAGGCGGCCATTTTTCATGAATACCTCTGCCCATTTTTTCAATAGCTTCCAGGTCTTTGGACCGATTGACTCCAAATCTCTCCCAAACGTGGTCCTATACTGGCTGAACGAGACACAGCAGTCCCCATTGGATTCGGGTGGAATTTGTATTTTTGGTGAATATTTTAGTGAAAGGGGGCCATTTTTCATGAAAACCTCTGCCCATTTTTTCAATAGCTTCCAGGTCTTTGGACCGATTGACTCCAAATTTCTCCCAGACGTGGTCCTATACTGGCTGAACGAGACACAGCAGTCCCCATTGGATTCGGGTGGAATTTGTATTTTTGGTGAATATTTTAGTGAAAGGGGGCCATTTTTCATGAAAACCTCGGCCCATTTTTTCAATAGCTTCCAGGTCTTTGGACCGATTGACTCCAAATCTCTCCCAAACGTGGTCCTATACTGGCTGAACGAGACACAGCAGTCCCCATTGGATTTTAGTGGAATTTGTATTTTTGGTGAATATTTTAGTGAAAGCGGGCCATTTTTCATGAAAACCTCGGCCCATTTTTTCAATAGCTTCCAGGTCTTTGGACCGATTGACTCCAAATTTCTCCCAGACGTGGTCCTATGCTGGCTGAACGAGACACAGCAGTCCCCATTGGATTCGGGTGGAATTTGTATTTTTGGTGAATATTTTAGTGAAAAGGGACAATCTTTCATGGGGCTGGGTTAAGGCTACGGTTAGGGTTAGGGTTATGGGGCTAGGGTTAGGGTTACGGTCGTCTTTTGGCCGATTGACTCGAAATTGATCACGAATGTCCTCGATGCCGGTGGAAGGAAGGGACAGCAGTTTTTATTGGATTTTAGTGGAATTTGTATTTTTGGTGAATATTTTAAAGAATGGCGGCCATTTTTCATGAATACCTCTGCCCATTTTTTCAATAGCTTCCAGGTCTTTGGACCGATTGACTCCAAATCTCTCCCAAACGTGGTCCTATACTGGCTGAACGAGACACAGCAGTCCCCATTGGATTTTAGTGGAATTTGTATTTTTGGTGAATATTTTAGTGAAAGGGGGCCATTTTTCATGAAAACCTCGGCCCATTTTTTCAATAGCTTCTAGGTCTTTGGACCGATTGACTCCAAATTTCTACCAGACGTGGTCCTATGCTGGCTGAACGAGACACAGCAGTCCCCATTGGATTCGGGTGGAATTTGTATTTTTGGTGAATATTTTAGTGAAAAGGGACAATCTTTCATGGGGCTGGGTTAAGGCTACGGTTAGGGTTAGGGTTATGGGGCTAGGGTTAGGGTTACGGTCGTCTTTTGGCCGATTGACTCGAAATTGATCACGAATGTCCTCGATGCCGGTGGAAGGAAGGGACAGCAGTTTTTATTGGATTTTAGTGGAATTTGTATTTTTGGTGAATATTTTAAAGAAAGGCGGCCATTTTTCATGAATACCTCTGCCCATTTTTTCAATAGCTTCCAGGTCTTTGGACCAATTGACTCCAAATCTCTCCCAAACGTGGTCCTATACTGGCTGAACGAGACACAGCAGTCCCCATTGGATTCGGGTGGAATTTGTATTTTTGGTGAATATTTTAGTGAAAAGGGACAATCTTTCATGGGGCTGGGTTAAGGCTACGGTTAGGGTTAGGGTTATGGGGCTAGGGTCAGGGTTACGGTCGTCTTTTGGCCGATTGACTCGAAATTGATCACGAATGTCCTCGATGCCGGTGGAAGGAAGGGACAGCAGTTTTTATTGGATTTTAGTGGAATTTGTATTTTTGGTGAATATTTTAAAGAAAGGCGGCCATTTTTCATGAATACCTCTGCCCATTTTTTCAATAGCTTCCAGGTCTTTGGACCGATTGACTCCAAATCTCTCCCAAACGTGGTCCTATACTGGCTGAACGAGACACAGCAGTCCCCATTGGATTCGGGTGGAATTTGTATTTTTGGTGAATATTTTAGTGAAAGGGGGCCATTTTTCATGAAAACCTCGGCCCATTTTTTCAATAGCTTCCAGGTCTTTGGACCGATTGACTCCAAATTTCTCCCAGACGTGGTCCTATACTGGCTGAACGAGACACAGCAGTCCCCATTGGATTCGGGTGGAATTTGTATTTTTGGTGAATATTTTAGTGAAAAGGGACAATCTTTCATGGGGCTGGGTTAAGGCTACGGTTAGGGTTAGGGTTATGGGGCTAGGGTTAGGGTTACGGTCGTCTTTTGGCCGATTGACTCGAAATTGATCACGAATGTCCTCGATGCCGGTGGAAGGAAGGGACAGCAGTTTTTATTGGATTTTAGTGGAATTTGTATTTTTGGTGAATATTTTAAAGAAAGGCGGCCATTTTTCATGAATACCTCTGCCCATTTTTTCAATAGCTTCCAGGTCTTTGGACCGATTGACTCCAAATCTCTCCCAAACGTGGTCCTATACTGGCTGAACGAGACACAGCAGTCCCCATTGGATTTTAGTGGAATTTGTATTTTTGGTGAATATTTTAGTGAAAGGGGGCCATTTTTCATGAAAACCTCGGCCCATTTTTTCAATAGCTTCCAGGTCTTTGGACCGATTGACTCCAAATTTCTCCCAGACGTGGTCCTATACTGGCTGAACGAGACACAGCAGTCCCCATTGGATTCGGGTGGAATTTGTATTTTTGGTGAATATTTTAGTGAAAAGGGACAATCTTTCATGGGGCTGGGTTAAGGCTACGGTTAGGGTTAGGGTTATGGGGCTAGGGTTAGGGTTACGGTCGTCTTTTGGCCGATTGACTCGAAATTGATCACGAATGTCCTCGATGCCGGTGGAAGGAAGGGACAGCAGTTTTTATTGGATTTTAGTGGAATTTGTATTTTTGGTGAATATTTTAAAGAAAGGCGGCCATTTTTCATGAATACCTCTGCCCATTTTTTCAATAGCTTCCAGGTCTTTGGACCGATTGACTCCAAATCTCTCCCAAACGTGGTCCTATACTGGCTGAACGAGACACAGCAGTCCCCATTGGATTCGGGTGGAATTTGTATTTTTGGTGAATATTTTAGTGAAAGGGGGCCATTTTTCATGAAAACCTCGGCCCATTTTTTCAATAGCTTCCAGGTCTTTGGACTGATTGACTCCAAATTTCTCCCAGACGTGGTCCTATACTGGCTGAACGAGACACAGCAGTCCCCATTGGATTCGGGTGGAATTTGTATTTTTGGTGAATATTTTAGTGAAAAGGGACAATCTTTCATGGGGCTGGGTTAAGGCTACGGTTAGGGTTAGGGTTATGGGGCTAGGGTTAGGGTTACGGTCGTCTTTTGGCCGATTGACTCGAAATTGATCACGAATGTCCTCGATGCCGGTGGAAGGAAGGGACAGCAGTTTTTATTGGATTTTAGTGGAATTTGTATTTTTGGTGAATATTTTAAAGAAAGGCGGCCATTTTTCATGAATACCTCTGCCCATTTTTTCAATAGCTTCCAGGTCTTTGGACCGATTGACTCCAAATCTCTCCCAAACGTGGTCCTATAGTGGCTGAACGAGACACAGCAGTCCCCATTGGATTCGGGTGGAATTTGTATTTTTGGTGAATATTTTAGTGAAAGGGGGCCATTTTTCATGAAAACCTCGGCCCATTTTTTCAATAGCTTCCAGGTCTTTGGACCGATTGACTCCAAATTTCTCCCAGACGTGGTCCTATACTGGCTGAACGAGACACAGCAGTCCCCATTGGATTCGGGTGGAATTTGTATTTTTGGTGAATATTTTAGTGAAAAGGGACAATCTTTCATGGGGCTGGGTTAAGGCTACGGTTAGGGTTAGGGTTATGGGGCTAGGGTTAGGGTTACGGTCGTCTTTTGGCCGATTGACTCGAAATTGATCACGAATGTCCTCGATGCCGGTGGAAGGAAGGGACAGCAGTTTTTATTGGATTTTAGTGGAATTTGTATTTTTGGTGAATATTTTAAAGAAAGGCGGCCATTTTTCATGAATACCTCTGCCCATTTTTTCAATAGCTTCCAGGTCTTTGGACCGATTGACTCCAAATCTCTCCCAAACGTGGTCCTATACTGGCTGAACGAGACACAGCAGTCCCCATTGGATTCGGGTGGAATTTGTATTTTTGGTGAATATTTTAGTGAAAGGGGGCCATTTTTCATGAAAACCTCGGCCCATTTTTTCAATAGCTTCCAGGTCTTTGGACCGATTGACTCCAAATTTCTCCCAGACGTGGTCCTATACTGGCTGAACGAGACACAGCAGTCCCCATTGGATTCGGGTGGAATTTGTATTTTTGGTGAATATTTTAGTGAAAAGGGACAATCTTTCATGGGGCTGGGTTAAGGCTACGGTTAGGGTTAGGGTTATGGGACTAGGGTTAGGGTTACGGTCGTCTTTTGGCCGATTGACTCGAAATTGATCACGAATGTCCTCGATGCCGGTGGAAGGAAGGGACAGCAGTTTTTATTGGATTTTAGTGGAATTTGTATTTTTGGTGAATATTTTAAAGAAAGGCGGCCATTTTTCATGAATACCTCTGCCCATTTTTTCAATAGCTTCCAGGTCTTTGAACCGATTGACTCCAAATCTCTCCCAAACGTGGTCCTATACTGGCTGAACGAGACACAGCAGTCCCCATTGGATTCGGGTGGAATTTGTATTTTTGGTGAATATTTTAGTGAAAGGGGGCCATTTTTCATGAAAACCTCGGCCCATTTTTTCAATAGCTTCCAGGTCTTTGGACCGATTGACTCCAAATTTCTCCCAGACGTGGTCCTATACTGGCTGAACGAGACACAGCAGTCCCCATTGGATTCGGGTGGAATTTGTATTTTTGGTGAATATTTTAGTGAAAAGGGACAATCTTTCATGGGGCTGGGTTAAGGCTACGGTTAGGGTTAGGGTTATGGGGCTAGGGTTAGGGTTACGGTCGTCTTTTGGCCGATTGACTCGAAATTGATCACGAATGTCCCCGATGCCGGTGGAAGGAAGGGACAGGAGTTTTTATTGGATTTTAGTGGAATTTGTATTTTTGGTGAATATTTTAAAGAAAGGCGGCCATTTTTCATGAATACCTCTGCCCATTTTTTCAATAGCTTCCAGGTCTTTGGACCGATTGACTCCAAATCTCTCCCAAACGTGGTCCTATACTGGCTGAACGAGACACAGCAGTCCCCATTGGATTCGGGTGGAATTTGTATTTTTGGTGAATATTTTAGTGAAAGGGGGCCATTTTTCATGAAAACCTCGGCCCATTTTTTCAATAGCTTCCAGGTCTTTGGACCGATTGACTCCAAATCTCTCCCAAACGTGGTCCTATACTGGCTGAACGAGACACAGCAGTCCCCATTTGATTCGGGTGGAATTTGTATTTTTGGTGAATATTTTAGTGAAAGGGGGCCATTTTTCATGAAAACCTCGGCCCATTTTTTCAATAGCTTCCAGGTCTTTGGACCGATTGACTCCAAATTTCTCCCAGACGTGGTCCTATACTGGCTGAACGAGACACAGCAGTCCCCATTGGATTCGGGTGGAATTTGTATTTTTGGTGAATATTTTAGTGAAAAGGGACAATCTTTCATGGGGCTGGGTTAAGGCTACGGTTAGGGTTAGGGTTATGGGGCTAGGGTTAGGGTTACGGTCGTCTTTTGGCCGATTGACTCGAAATTGATCACGAATGTCCTCGATGCCGGTGGAAGGAAGGGACAGCAGTTTTTATTGGATTTTAGTGGAATTTGTATTTTTGGTGAATATTTTAAAGAAAGGCGGCCATTTTTCATGAATACCTCTGCCCATTTTTTCAATAGCTTCCAGGTCTTTGGACCGATTGACTCCAAATCTCTCCCAAACGTGGTCCTATACTGGCTGAACGAGACACAGCAGTCCCCATTGGATTCGGGTGGAATTTGTATTTTTGGTGAATATTTTAGTGAAAGGGGGCCATTTTTCATGAAAACCTCGGCCCATTTTTTCAATAGCTTCCAGGTCTTTGGACCGATTGACTCCAAATTTCTCCCAGACGTGGTCCTATACTGGCTGAACGAGACACAGCAGTCCCCATTGGATTCGGGTGGAATTTGTATTTTTGGTGAATATTTTAGTGAAAAGGGACAATCTTTCATGGGGCTGGGTTAAGGCTACGGTTAGGGTTAGGGTTATGGGGGTCTTTTGGCCGATTGACTCGAAATTGATCACGAATGTCCTCGATGCCGGTGGAAGGAAGGGACAGCAGTTTTTATTGGATTTTAGTGGAATTTGTATTTTTGGTGAATATTTTAAAGAAAGGGGGCCATTTTTCATGAAAACCTCGGCCCATTTTTTCAATAGCTTCCAGGTCTTTGGACCGATTGACTCCAAATTTCTCCCAAACGTGGTCCTATACTGGCTGAACGAGACACAGCAGTCCCCATTGGATTCGGGTGGAATTTGTATTTTTGGTGAATATTTTTGTGAAAGGGGGCCATTTTTCATGAAAACCTCGGCCCATTTTTTCAATAGCTTCCAGGTCTTTGGACCGATTGACTCCAAATTTCTCCCAGACGTGGTCCTATGCTGGCTGAACGAGACACAGCAGTCCCCGTTGGATTCGGGTGGAATTTGTGTTTTTGGTGAATATTTTAGTGAAAGGGGGCCATTTTTCATGAAAACCTCGGCCCATTTTTTCAATAGCTTCCAGGTCTTTGGACCGATTGACTCCAAATTTCTCCCAGACGTGGTCCTATACTGGCTGAACGAGACACAGCAGTCCCCATTGGATTCGGGTGGAATTTGTATTTTTGGTGAATATTTTAGTGAAAAGGGACAATCTTTCATGGGGCTGGGTTAAGGCTACGGTTAGGGTTAGGGTTATGGGGCTAGGGTTAGGGTTACGGTCGTCTTTTGGCCGATTGACTCGAAATTGATCACGAATGTCCTCGATGCCGGTGGAAGGAAGGGACAGCAGTTTTTATTGGATTTTAGTGGAATTTGTATTTTTGGTGAATATTTTAAAGAAAGGCGGCCATTTTTCATGAATACCTCTGCCCATTTTTTCAATAGCTTCCAGGTCTTTGGACCGATTGACTCCAAATCTCTCCCAAACGTGGTCCTATACTGGCTGAACGAGACACAGCAGTCCCCATTGGATTCGGGTGGAATTTGTATTTTTGGTGAATATTTTAGTGAAAGGGGGCCATTTTTCATGAAAACCTCGGCCCATTTTTTCAATAGCTTCCAGGTCTTTGGACCGATTGACTCCAAATTTCTCCCAGACGTGGTCCTATACTGGCTGAACGAGACACAGCAGTCCCCATTGGATTCGGGTGGAATTTGTATTTTTGGTGAATATTTTAGTGAAAAGGGACAATCTTTCATGGGGCTGGGTTAAGGCTACGGTTAGGGTTAGGGTTATGGGGCTAGGGTTAGGGTTACGGTCGTCTTTTGGCCGATTGACTCGAAATTGATCACGAATGTCCTCGATGCCGGTGGAAGGAAGGGACAGCAGTTTTTATTGGATTTTAGTGGAATTTGTATTTTTGGTGAATATTTTAAAGAAAGGCGGCCATTTTTCATGAATACCTCTGCCCATTTTTTCAATAGCTTCCAGGTCTTTGGACCGATTGACTCCAAATCTCTCCCAAACGTGGTCCTATACTGGCTGAACGAGACACAGCAGTCCCCATTGAATTCGGGTGGAATTTGTATTTTTGGTGAATATTTTAGTGAAAGGGGGCCATTTTTCATGAAAACCTCGGCCCATTTTTTCAATAGCTTCCAGGTATTTGGACCGATTGACTCCAAATTTCTCCCAGACGTGGTCCTATACTGGCTGAACGAGACACAGCAGTCCCCATTGGATTCGGGTGGAATTTGTATTTTTGGTGAATATTTTAGTGAAAGGGGGCCATTTTTCATGAAAACCTCGGCCCATTTTTTCAATAGCTTCCAGGTCTTTGGACCGATTGACTCCAAATTTCTCCCAGACGTGGTCCTATACTGGCTGAACGAGACACAGCAGTCCCCATTGGATTCGGGTGGAATTTGTATTTTTGGTGAATATTTTAGTGAAAAGGGACAATCTTTCATGGGGCTGGGTTAAGGCTACGGTTAGGGTTAGGGTTATGGGGCTAGGGTTAGGGTTACGGTCGTCTTTTGGCCGATTGACTCGAAATTGATCACGAATGTCCCCGATGCCGGTGGAAGGAAGGGACAGCAGTTTTTATTGGATTTTAGTGGAATTTGTATTTTTGGTGAATATTTTAAAGAAAGGCGGCCATTTTTCATGAATACCTCTGCCCGTTTTTTCAATAGCTTCCAGGTCTTTGGACCGATTGACTCCAAATCTCTCCCAAACGTGGTCCTATACTGGCTGAACGAGACACAGCAGTCCCCATTGGATTCGGGTGGAATTTGTATTTTTGGTGAATATTTTAGTGAAAGGGGGCCATTTTTCATGAAAACCTCGGCCCATTTTTTCAATAGCTTCCAGGTCTTTGGACCGATTGACTCCAAATTTCTCCCAGACGTGGTCCTATACTGGCTGAACGAGACACAGCAGTCCCCATTGGATTCGGGTGGAATTTGTATTTTTGGTGAATATTTTAGTGAAAAGGGACAATCTTTCATGGGGCTGGGTTAAGGCTACGGTTAGGGTTAGGGTTATGGGGCTAGGGTTAGGGTTACGGTCGTCTTTTGGCCGATTGACTCGAAATTGATCACGAATGTCCCCGATGCCGGTGGAAGGAAGGGACAGGAGTTTTTATTGGATTTTAGTGGAATTTGTATTTTTGGTGAATATTTTAAAGAAAGGCGGCCATTTTTCATGAATACCTCTGCCCATTTTTTCAATAGCTTCCAGGTCTTTGGACCGATTGACTCCAAATCTCTCCCAAACGTGGTCCTATACTGGCTGAACGAGACACAGCAGTCCCCATTGGATTCGGGTGGAATTTGTATTTTTGGTGAATATTTTAGTGAAAGGGGGCCATTTTTCATGAAAACCTCGGCCCATTCTTTCAATAGCTTCCAGGTCTTTGGACCGATTGACTCCAAATTTCTCCCAGACGTGGTCCTATACTGGCTGAACGAGACACAGCAGTCCCCATTGGATTCGGGTGGAATTTGTATTTTTGGTGAATATTTTAGTGAAAAGGGACAATCTTTCATGGGGCTGGGTTAAGGCTACGGTTAGGGTTAGGGTTATGGGGCTAGGGTTAGGGTTACGGTCGTCTTTTGGCCGATTGACTCGAAATTGATCACGAATGTCCTCGATGCCGGTGGAAGGAAGGGACAGCAGTTTTTATTGGATTTTAGTGGAATTTGTATTTTTGGTGAATATTTTAAAGAAAGGCGGCCATTTTTCATGAATACCTCTGCCCATTTTTTCAATAGCTTCCAGGTCTTTGGACCGATTGACTCCAAATCTCTCCCAAACGTGGTCCTATACTGGCTGAACGAGACACAGCAGTCCCCATTGGATTCGGGTGGAATTTGTATTTTTGGTGAATATTTTAGTGAAAGGGGGCCATTTTTCATGAAAACCTCGGCCCATTTTTTCAATAGCTTCCAGGTCTTTGGACCGATTGACTCCAAATTTCTCCCAGACGTGGTCCTATACTGGCTGAACGAAACACAGCAGTCCCCATTGGATTCGGGTGGAATTTGTATTTTTGGTGAATATTTTAGTGAAAAGGGACAATCTTTCATGGGGCTGGGTTAAGGCTACGGTTAGGGTTAGGGTTATGGGGCTAGGGTTAGGGTTACGGTCGTTTTTTGGCCGATTGATTCGAAATTGATCACAAATGTCCTCGATGCCGGTGGAAGGAAGGGACAGCAGTTTTTATTGGATTTTAGTGGAATTTGTATTTTTGGTGAATATTTTAAAGAAAGGCGGCCATTTTTCATGAATACCTCTGCCCATTTTTTCAATAGCTTCCAGGTCTTTGGACCGATTGACTCCAAATCTCTCCCAAACGTGGTCCTATACTGGCTGAACGAGACACAGCAGTCCCCATTGGATTCGGGTGGAATTTGTATTTTTGGTGAATATTTTAGTGAAAGGGGGCCATTTTTCATGAAAACCTCGGCCCATTTTTTCAATAGCTTCCAGGTCTTTGGACCGATTGACTCCAAATTTCTCCCAGACGTGGTCCTATACTGGCTGAACGAGACACAGCAGTCCCCATTGGATTCGGGTGGAATTTGTATTTTTGGTGAATATTTTAGTGAAAAGGGACAATCTTTCATGGGGCTGGGTTAAGGCTACGGTTAGGGTTAGGGTTATGGGGCTAGGGTTAGGGTTACGGTCGTCTTTTGGCCGATTGACTCGAAATTGATCACGAATGTCCTCGATGCCGGTGGAAGGAAGGGACAGCAGTTTTTATTGGATTTTAGTGGAATTTGTATTTTTGGTGAATATTTTAAAGAAAGGCGGCCATTTTTCATGAATACCTCTGCCCATTTTTTCAATAGCTTCCAGGTCTTTGGACCGATTGACTCCAAATCTCTCCCAAACGTGGTCCTATACTGGCTGAACGAGACACAGCAGTCCCCATTGGATTCGGGTGGAATTTGTATTTTTGGTGAATATTTTTGTGAAAGGGGGCCATTTTTCATGAAAACCTCGGCCCATTTTTTCAATAGCTTCCAGGTCTTTGGACCGATTGACTCCAAATTTCTCCCAGACGTGGTCCTATGCTGGCTGAACGAGACACAGCAGTCCCCGTTGGATTCGGGTGGAATTTGTGTTTTTGGTGAATATTTTAGTGAAAGGGGGCCATTTTTCATGAAAACCTCGGCCCATTTTTTCAATAGCTTCCAGGTCTTTGGACCGATTGACTCCAAATTTCTCCCAGACGTGGTCCTATACTGGCTGAACGAGACACAGCAGTCCCCATTGGATTCGGGTGGAATTTGTATTTTTGGTGAATATTTTAGTGAAAAGGGACAATCTTTCATGGGGCTGGGTTAAGGCTACGGTTAGGGTTAGGGTTATGGGGCTAGGGTTAGGGTTACGGTCGTTTTTTGGCCGATTGATTCGAAATTGATCACAAATGTCCTCGATGCCGGTGGAAGGAAGGGACAGCAGTTTTTATTGGATTTTAGTGGAATTTGTATTTTTGGTGAATATTTTAAAGAAAGGCGGCCATTTTTCATGAATACCTCTGCCCATTTTTTCAATAGCTTCCAGGTCTTTGGACCGATTGACTCCAAATCTCTCCCAAACGTGGTCCTATACTGGCTGAACGAGACACAGCAGTCCCCATTGGATTCGGGTGGAATTTGTATTTTTGGTGAATATTTTAGTGAAAGGGGGCCATTTTTCATGAAAACCTCGGCCCATTTTTTCAATAGCTTCCAGGTCTTTGGACCGATTGACTCCAAATTTCTCCCAGACGTGGTCCTATACTGGCTGAACGAGACACAGCAGTCCCCATTGGATTCGGGTGGAATTTGTATTTTTGGTGAATATTTTAGTGAAAAGGGACAATCTTTCATGGGGCTGGGTTAAGGCTACGGTTAGGGTTAGGGTTATGGGGCTAGGGTTAGGGTTACGGTCGTCTTTTGGCCGATTGACTCGAAATTGATCACGAATGTCCTCGATGCCGGTGGAAGGAAGGGACAGCAGTTTTTATTGGATTTTAGTGGAATTTGTATTTTTGGTGAATATTTTAAAGAAAGGCGGCCATTTTTCATGAATACCTCTGCCCATTTTTTCAATAGCTTCCAGGTCTTTGGACCGATTGACTCCAAATCTCTCCCAAACGTGGTCCTATACTGGCTGAACGAGACACAGCAGTCCCCATTGGATTCGGGTGGAATTTGTATTTTTGGTGAATATTTTTGTGAAAGGGGGCCATTTTTCATGAAAACCTCGGCCCATTTTTTCAATAGCTTCCAGGTCTTTGGACCGATTGACTCCAAATTTCTCCCAGACGTGGTCCTATGCTGGCTGAACGAGACACAGCAGTCCCCGTTGGATTCGGGTGGAATTTGTGTTTTTGGTGAATATTTTAGTGAAAGGGGGCCATTTTTCATGAAAACCTCGGCCCATTTTTTCAATAGCTTCCAGGTCTTTGGACCGATTGACTCCAAATTTCTCCCAGACGTGGTCCTATACTGGCTGAACGAGACACAGCAGTCCCCATTGGATTCGGGTGGAATTTGTATTTTTGGTGAATATTTTAGTGAAAAGGGACAATCTTTCATGGGGCTGGGTTAAGGCTACGGTTAGGGTTAGGGTTATGGGGCTAGGGTTAGGGTTACGGTCGTCTTTTGGCCGATTGACTCGAAATTGATCACGAATGTCCCCGATGCCGGTGGAAGGAAGGGACAGCAGTTTTTATTGGATTTTAGTGGAATTTGTATTTTTGGTGAATATTTTAAAGAAAGGCGGCCATTTTTCATGAATACCTCTGCCCGTTTTTTCAATAGCTTCCAGGTCTTTGGACCGATTGACTCCAAATCTCTCCCAAACGTGGTCCTATACTGGCTGAACGAGACACAGCAGTCCCCATTGGATTCGGGTGGAATTTGTATTTTTGGTGAATATTTTAGTGAAAGGGGGCCATTTTTCATGAAAACCTCGGCCCATTTTTTCAATAGCTTCCAGGTCTTTGGACCGATTGACTCCAAATTTCTCCCAGACGTGGTCCTATACTGGCTGAACGAGACACAGCAGTCCCCATTGGATTCGGGTGGAATTTGTATTTTTGGTGAATATTTTAGTGAAAAGGGACAATCTTTCATGGGGCTGGGTTAAGGCTACGGTTAGGGTTAGGGTTATGGGGCTAGGGTTAGGGTTACGGTCGTCTTTTGGCCGATTGACTCGAAATTGATCACGAATGTCCTCGATGCCGGTGGAAGGAAGGGACAGCAGTTTTTATTGGATTTTAGTGGAATTTGTATTTTTGGTGAATATTTTAAAGAAAGGCGGCCATTTTTCATGAATACCTCTGCCCATTTTTTCAATAGCTTCCAGGTCTTTGGACCGATTGACTCCAAATCTCTCCCAAACGTGGTCCTATACTGGCTGAACGAGACACAGCAGTCCCCATTGGATTCGGGTGGAATTTGTATTTTTGGTGAATATTTTTGTGAAAGGGGGCCATTTTTCATGAAAACCTCGGCCCATTTTTTCAATAGCTTCCAGGTCTTTGGACCGATTGACTCCAAATTTCTCCCAGACGTGGTCCTATGCTGGCTGAACGAGACACAGCAGTCCCCGTTGGATTCGGGTGGAATTTGTGTTTTTGGTGAATATTTTAGTGAAAGGGGGCCATTTTTCATGAAAACCTCGGCCCATTTTTTCAATAGCTTCCAGGTCTTTGGACCGATTGACTCCAAATTTCTCCCAGACGTGGTCCTATACTGGCTGAACGAGACACAGCAGTCCCCATTGGATTCGGGTGGAATTTGTATTTTTGGTGAATATTTTAGTGAAAAGGGACAATCTTTCATGGGGCTGGGTTAAGGCTACGGTTAGGGTTAGGGTTATGGGGCTAGGGTTAGGGTTACGGTCGTCTTTTGGCCGATTGACTCGAAATTGATCACGAATGTCCCCGATGCCGGTGGAAGGAAGGGACAGCAGTTTTTATTGGATTTTAGTGGAATTTGTATTTTTGGTGAATATTTTAAAGAAAGGCGGCCATTTTTCATGAATACCTCTGCCCGTTTTTTCAATAGCTTCCAGGTCTTTGGACCGATTGACTCCAAATCTCTCCCAAACGTGTTCCTATACTGGCTGAACGAGACACAGCAGTCCCCATTGGATTCGGGTGGAATTTGTATTTTTGGTGAATATTTTAGTGAAAGGGGGCCATTTTTCATGAAAACCTCGGCCCATTTTTTCAATAGCTTCCAGGTCTTTGGACCGATTGACTCCAAATTTCTCCCAGACGTGGTCCTATACTGGCTGAACGAGACACAGCAGTCCCCATTGGATTCGGGTGGAATTTGTATTTTTGGTGAATATTTTAGTGAAAAGGGACAATCTTTCATGGGGCTGGGTTAAGGCTACGGTTAGGGTTAGGGTTATGGGGCTAGGGTTAGGGTTACGGTCGTCTTTTGGCCGATTGACTCGAAATTGATCACGAATGTCCTCGATGCCGGTGGAAGGAAGGGACAGCAGTTTTTATTGGATTTTAGTGGAATTTGTATTTTTGGTGAATATTTTAAAGAAAGGCGGCCATTTTTCATGAATACCTCTGCCCATTTTTTCAATAGCTTCCAGGTCTTTGGACCGATTGACTCCAAATCTCTCCCAAACGTGGTCCTATACTGGCTGAACGAGACACAGCAGTCCCCATTGGATTCGGGTGGAATTTGTATTTTTGGTGAATATTTTTGTGAAAGGGGGCCATTTTTCATGAAAACCTCGGCCCATTTTTTCAATAGCTTCCAGGTCTTTGGACCGATTGACTCCAAATTTCTCCCAGACGTGGTCCTATGCTGGCTGAACGAGACACAGCAGTCCCCGTTGGATTCGGGTGGAATTTGTGTTTTTGGTGAATATTTTAGTGAAAGGGGGCCATTTTTCATGAAAACCTCGGCCCATTTTTTCAATAGCTTCCAGGTCTTTGGACCGATTGACTCCAAATTTCTCCCAGACGTGGTCCTATACTGGCTGAACGAGACACAGCAGTCCCCATTGGATTCGGGTGGAATTTGTATTTTTGGTGAATATTTTAGTGAAAAGGGACAATCTTTCATGGGGCTGGGTTAAGGCTACGGTTAGGGTTAGGGTTATGGGGCTAGGGTTAGGGTTACGGTCGTCTTTTGGCCGATTGACTCGAAATTGATCACGAATGTCCCCGATGCCGGTGGAAGGAAGGGACAGCAGTTTTTATTGGATTTTAGTGGAATTTGTATTTTTGGTGAATATTTTAAAGAAAGGCGGCCATTTTTCATGAATACCTCTGCCCGTTTTTTCAATAGCTTCCAGGTCTTTGGACCGATTGACTCCAAATCTCTCCCAAACGTGGTCCTATACTGGCTGAACGAGACACAGCAGTCCCCATTGGATTCGGGTGGAATTTGTATTTTTGGTGAATATTTTAGTGAAAGGGGGCCATTTTTCATGAAAACCTCGGCCCATTTTTTCAATAGCTTCCAGGTCTTTGGACCGATTGACTCCAAATTTCTCCCAGACGTGGTCCTATACTGGCTGAACGAGACACAGCAGTCCCCATTGGATTCGGGTGGAATTTGTATTTTTGGTGAATATTTTAGTGAAAAGGGACAATCTTTCATGGGGCTGGGTTAAGGCTACGGTTAGGGTTAGGGTTATGGGGCTAGGGTTAGGGTTACGGTCGTCTTTTGGCCGATTGACTCGAAATTGATCACGAATGTCCCCGATGCCGGTGGAAGGAAGGGACAGGAGTTTTTATTGGATTTTAGTGGAATTTGTATTTTTGGTGAATATTTTAAAGAAAGGCGGCCATTTTTCATGAATACCTCTGCCCGTTTTTTCAATAGCTTCCAGGTCTTTGGACCGATTGACTCCAAATCTCTCCCAAACGTGTTCCTATACTGGCTGAACGAGACACAGCAGTCCCCATTGGATTCGGGTGGAATTTGTATTTTTGGTGAATATTTTAGTGAAAGGGGGCCATTTTTCATGAAAACCTCGGCCCATTTTTTCAATAGCTTCCAGGTCTTTGGACCGATTGACTCCAAATTTCTCCCAGACGTGGTCCTATACTGGCTGAACGAGACACAGCAGTCCCCATTGGATTCGGGTGGAATTTGTATTTTTGGTGAATATTTTAGTGAAAAGGGACAATCTTTCATGGGGCTGGGTTAAGGCTACGGTTAGGGTTAGGGTTATGGGGCTAGGGTTAGGGTTACGGTCGTCTTTTGGCCGATTGACTCGAAATTGATCACGAATGTCCTCGATGCCGGTGGAAGGAAGGGACAGCAGTTTTTATTGGATTTTAGTGGAATTTGTATTTTTGGTGAATATTTTAACCCTCGTGTTGTCTTTACATTTCACCACACACAGAGGGTCACAGTGACCCCCCAGGACAGGACAATGGCAGGGGCGGCTTTGGTGTCTTATCGTTATAGCGCCGCCTAGGGACTATATACAGTATTGCAGCAGTAAATCTAATATGATTGTAGAGGGCAGTGGGTCACAGTGACCCCCCAGGACAATGGCAGGGGCGGGTTTGGTGTCTTATCGTTATAGCGCCGCCTAGGGACTATATACAGTATTGCAGCAGTAAATCTAATATGATTGTAGAGAGCAGTGGGTCACAGTGACCCCACAGGACAATGGCAGGGGCAGGGCCAGGGCCAGGGCTGGTGTCCACAACAGAGGGTCACAGAGACCCCCCAGGACAATGGCAGGGGCGGGTTTGGTGTCTTATCGTTATAGCGCTACCTAGGGACTATACACAGTATTGCAGCAGTAAATCTAATATGATTGTAGAGGGCAGAGGGTCACAGTGACCCACCCAGGACAATGGCAGGGGCGGGTTTGGTGTCTTATCGTTATAGCGCTACCTAGGGACTATACACAGTATTGCAGCAGTAAATCTACTATGATTGTAGAGGGCAGAGGGTCACAGTGACCCACCCAGGACAATGGCAGGGGCGGGTTTGGTGTCTTATCGTTATAGCGCTACCTAGGGACTATACACAGTATTGCAGCAGTAAATCTACTATGATTGTAGAGGGCAGAGGGTCACAGTGACCCCCCAGGACAATGGCAATGTGGCAGGGACAGGGGCAGGGCTGGTTGGTTTCTTATCTTTGTAGCGCCGCCTTTGGACTATATACAGTATTGCAGCAGTAAATCTAATATGATTGAAGAGGGTAGAGGGTCACAGGGACCCCTTAGGACAATGGTAATGTGGCAGGGGCCAGGGCCAGGGCCAGGGCCAGGGCTGGTGTCCACAACAGAGGGTCACAGAGACCCCTCCCAGGACAATGGCAATGTGGCAGGGCTGGTGTCTTATCGTTATAGTGCCGCCTAGGGACTATACACGGTATTGCAGCAGTAAATCTAATATGATTGTAGAGGGCAGTGGGTCACAGTGACCCCCCAGGACAATGGCAGGGGCAGGGACAGGGGCAGGACTGGTGTCTTATCATTGTAGCGCCGCCTTTGGACTATATACAGTATTGCAGCAGTAAATCTAATATGATTGTAGAGAGCAGTGGGTCACAGGGACCCCTTAGGACAATGGCAATGTGGCAGGGGCAAGGCCAATGGCTGATGTCCACAAGAGGGTCACAGAGACCCCCCCCCCCCACCCCAGGACAATGGCAATGTGGCAGGGCCAGGGCTGGTGTCTTATCATTGTAGCGCCATTTAGGGACTATACACAGTATTACAGTCATATGTCAGTGAGTCAGTCAGTCAGTCAGTCAGCCAGCCAGCCAGCCCGTCAGCCAACATGTCCTGTCCTTCTATCTTCTATCTCCACCACTAATCTCAGCTCCTAAACTGAAATGAGCACAGGTCGGACAGAATGGCAGTGTACATCCTTTGCATATAAATGTCTTGCAACCAAAGCACAAAGTCTGTGTTTTACGGTCCATCTTTGGTGGGCATATCTGACACCTCTTCCTCTTGCTATGTATTCCAGGTGAGCTGACAGCTGATGAGGTGGTGGTGGTGGTGGTCATGGGCTGCCGCTGCTGCTGCTGCTGCTGCTCTCTTTGTTGTTGTTGTTGCTGTCGTTGTCGTTCTTCTTTTTCTGCTTCTGCAGCCTCTACATCCTCATTCTTATCCTCCTCCTCCTCCTCCTCCTCCTCCTCAGGTCGATCACGACATTTAGCGCTACTTGTTCTTCTCTGAACAGCTCTCACGACCGAGGCAGACGCTGCCGTGCGAGGTAGACGCTCCCTGCTTTGGATGAGTGGAGTCACCAGCGCCTTTCCCAGTTGTTCCAGGAACATCCTCCTTTTGTTTCGTTTACCCGACAGCCAGCCAGGTTTGATCTCTCGCCATAACACAAAGGCATTGTACGAAGAAACGTCGATGATGTTGTGAAAGATGACCAAGGGCCAGCGCGCTGTCATTCTTCTACAGCTGTATGTTCCAATCACCTTATCCAAGTTGTCCACACCTCCTTTGTTGCTGTTGTAGTCTAGAACGATGGCCGGTTTCTTGTCTTTGCGATGGCCGCCGCCGCCGCCGCCGCCGCCAACGTCGTTGTCGTCGTCTTTGTCGTCGTCGTGGGGAGCCTCCGTGTGCAACGTGCTCATGAGCATAACGTTCTTGTTTTTCTTTGCCATGTAGGACACCAAAGTGGTGGTGGACGTGAATGCAAACTTTGAGGACAAGACTCGTCTGTTCTTGGATGTCAGCAGCGCCGGCGGGAGTTCGGGCTTGTTTTTTCTAACCGTACCGACCATGGCGATGTTCCTCTCTAAGAGGCGCTGTCCGAGCTCGTAAGAGGTAAAGAAATTGTCACACGTGACGGTTCTGCCGTTGCCGCCCGTCAGTCCCTCCGTGACATCGAGCACAACCCTCATCCCCTGGTTTTTCTCCGAAGCGCCAGAGGTCGGCTTCCCGGTGTAGACTTGCATTTTCCACGCGTAGCTCGACTTTGCATCACACGCCACCCACGTCTTGATTCCATACCTGGCCGGCTTGCTCGGTATATACTGTCGGAAAGGACAACGACCGTGTGTGTGTGTGTGTGTGTGTGTGTGTGTGTGTGTGTGTGTGTGTGTGTGTGTGTGTAAGAAGGAGACAAAGGGTGGGAAAAAAAAGAATAAGAATAAGAATAACAAACCAAAAAATTCATCTCAAACTCGCTCACACACACACACACACACACACACACACACACACACACACACACACACCAAAAGCATTTATTGTATGCCAACAACTACTACTACTACTACTACTACTACTACTACTACTACCTCTGAAGGGAACCAGTTGCTCATCCACCGTTATGTCAGGCCCTGGGTTGTAGAGGTAGGGAAGCCGCTCGGTCCATTTGTCCCACACCTCTCTTACGGCTGCCAGTTTGTCAGCGGCGCGTCTCTCGGGTCTCGACTCGCGATCGTCAAAGCGTAGCATTCTCGAGTAAATGTGAAACACTTTGAGAGGCATGGTGGCACGGAAAATCGCCCTACCGCTCTCCGCGTCCCATAGACTGGCCGCGGCCTCGCCTCGAGACCTGTATACGCCTGCTAGGATCAGCAGCCCTATGTAGGCGTGCAAGTCGATTCGACGCATGTCTTTCCAGCCGTCTCCGTACTTTCGAAAACCCTCCAGATTTGTCATATCTAGCACAATTTTGTCTATCGCCGGTGTGAGAAACATTTGAAACGTTGACACGATGTCGTGGGCATTGGCAACGGCGTACGCGGTGGGTCCCGGTGCCGGTGAGTCTGCTTCTTCTGCTGCTGCTGCTGTTGTTGTTGTTGTTTCCCTTCTTCCCCTCCTCATATATCTGACATCGTCGACATCATCGGCATCGGCATCGTCATCGGCATCGTCATCGACATCGGCATCGTGCTGCGCTATTACCCTGCGATGTTTGTAAAATGCCACTGAGGACCATTTGATAGTGTTGTTCTTGGACATGTATATTTCTCCTTGTTCTTGTTCTTGTTCTTGTTCTTCTTCTTCTTCTTCTTCGTCTTCTTCTTCTTCTCCTTCTTCTTCAGCCGCAGCCTCAGCCTCTTCTCCCGCGCGACGACCGTCTTCCTCGCCTTCCTCCCCCGCATCCGATTCTTCCGACACGTCCTCTTCAGAATCAGAGTAGCGTCGGCCGGCGTTTGAGGAAATCTCGTCCAACACCTGTTTAGCCGTGAAACCCGCAGTCGCGGGCGGGTGACATCGCGTTAGTGGAACAGAACAGTACCGATTGGATAATGTCTCCTCAGTTGGACTCGACAGTACTGGTTGGATAACAACGTTACGGTTGGACACAACAGTACTAGCCGGATGCAATCGCGTCAGTCGAACAGAACAGTACCGATCGGATAACATGGCATCAGTTGGACAAAAGAGTACTGGTTGTGTAAGACCATCGATCCAATAGGGGATATACCGTTTAGAGTGTCCGACTGCCGACCGTTCCTCTAACCGGTGATACTGGACTGTACAGAGTGTCTGTCAAGTCTTCCGTTGGGTTGGGTTGGGTTGGGTTGGGTTAGGTTGCTTGGCCACCCCCAGCAAATGTGTGTGTGTATATATATATATATATATATATATATACTGTATGTGTAAATAGACAGCAGAACAGCTCCGTTTATTCACAACCCTTCTTCTTCTTCTTCTTCTTCTTCTTCTTCTTCTTCTTCTTCTGTGTACAGAGTCTGCGTACTGCACCAAAGCCCATGACCATGGCGTGCCCTGTCCCCGTGTACACGGTGGTGGATAAAGTGTTGGAAGAAATGCTGAAGGTGGAAGCGGACAAAGCCCGCAGCCCGGGCTCGATCGAGTGGACTTCGCGCGTCCAGATGTTGGAGGCGTACAAGCACGACGTAGCAGAGAGACACCGGTGTATCGGAGGTTATCTGGATCGCTTACTTCCAGAAGATTCGCACGTCCCTCTCCTCTGGTCTTACTATCAAAGTAAGATGAATCCGGTCGAGTTGATGCACAAAGTCATCGATCGCTACCTCGAGAGCGAGGAAAGCGCAATGAAATTCCTACGGGTCTTATTTCAGGTGGACGAGCACTTGTACGCAGAGCTGCTGGAACGCGGACCCCGGGGGAAGTTTGGTGAGTGTTGTGTTGTGTGCTGCTACTGAGCTCATTAATCGGGGCCTGGATGGAATACGATCAGCCACACGCCGTTTGACTAAAGTCTAAAATAATATTTCTGCACGTTTGTTTGTTTGTTTGTTTGTACGTACGGTCTCTTTCAGTCAGGAGAGATCCTCCCCTTGTGGAATTGACAGAGAAGGTGCGTTCTGCGCTCGGCGACAAGGTGGCGCTTCTCAAGACCGTGACGACGACGCCGCTTTACAGGAACAAGATCGTGAACGTCAAGTGCGCCCTGGATGTACTGAAGACACACGGTCAGCTGCTTCCAGAGGAATATGCCGAGTTCGGGTTAAACGAATGCAATACCCTCGCTATGACTCGGATACTGCACAAACTGTGCAGCGACACTACCGTCCCTCGAGCCAACCGGGAGTTCATCTCGTTGGTGGTGGCCTCCTTTAACATGCACGCCTTTGACCTTCTAGGGATGTCTATGAAAGATGTGCTAGTGTTTGTCAAGTAAAAAAAAAAAAGAAATGAATAAAATCTCACTGTACTAATCTACATGTCATGATGTCGATGTGTGTTACAAATGAAATAAAACTATATTGTTGAACTGAAGAAACTTGACTGGTTGCGTCATTTGGACAGTATAAAATCAGTCTCAGCAGACAGAGATATCTCAGTCTCAGCATTCTGTCTCTCATTCAGAGAGCTTAATTCTACTCTTGGACGTGTTTTCGTCTGTTATAATGGACAAGTTTGTCGAGACCAAGTTGAGAGAGTGGGGTTTTGAGCGTCATATCCCAAACTTTACATCTGAAGAGATTGACACACAAACGTTCCTGAGTCTGACAGAGGAAAGCAACAGACCCTTGCTGAACAAGTTGTGCGGAAAGATCGGACCCTCTGCATTGCTTAGAAAACGTATCCAACGCTTCAAAATGGAAAGCGACGGGCATGACAATGACATGAATACAGAAGACTGAGGAGGTAAGACTCAGAGTAACAACCTGTGTTTGTGATGTGTAATTGTTACCCTCGATCCTTGATCGTAAAACAAGTCATCTCCGTATTTTATTTGTTTTTTTATTTTTTTATTTTTATTTTTTTACTACAGCTCCCAGCTCTAAGAAGCCTCTCGGGTCGCCCTAAGAAGCCTCTCGGGTCGCCCTAAGAAAGCCTCTCGGGTCGCCCTAAGAAAGCCACTCGGGCCGTGCTGAGAAGCCACTCGTGTCTCAAGTATTGTGTAATGTGATGTGATGTGATGTGCTTTGCTGAACTGAATAAAAACAAAAAAACTCTACCACTTTTGGCCTCGTATTTTATTCTTCAGTGTTCTTCTTCTTCTTCTTCTTCAAACACGGGAAACTTTGGTATCTGGAGAGGAATTGAACTGGGGAGGTTGGGTGCCTGGAGATCAGATGATGGGGGGGGGGGGGGGGGGGGGGGGGGAATTTGGGTGATGGCAAACTTTGGGTCTCACACTACAGCTCCCAGCTCTAAGAAGCCTCTCGGGTCGCCCTAAGAAGCCTCTCGTGTCTCAAGTATTATGTGATGTGATGTGATGTGATGTGATGTGCTTTGCTGAACTGAATAAAAGCAAAACTCTTTGGCCTCGTATTTTATTCTTCAGTGTTCTTCTTCTTCTTCTTCAAACACAGGGGAAACTTTGGCATCTGGAGATAATTTAACCGGGGAGGTCGGGTGCCTGGAGATCAGAGGAAGGGGGGAGAATTTGGGTGATGGCAAAGTTTGAGTCTCACTGGAAAATGGTCAAAAAAATGTAGACGGGATAAAAGGGGGTGGGGGGGGGGGGGTCTTTTTAAAATCCACATCCGAACCTGTCCAGGTCCACAAGGCCGTGTGCAGGTCCACAAGGCCGTGTGCAGCCTGTGTGTATTGGCTGAGAACTTTTCTGTTGCGTTTTCAAGCACCCTTCTACTTTCTCGGCCACCAGATGTCGCTGTGTGTCATGTCATTCGGTTTACCGGGGACGTTGGGTGTCAAAAGGGTGACAAAAGGCAGAGGGGGGGTGGGGGTAATGGCCGCCTCTGCCAGACACACCACGTGGTAATTATTAAGGGGGGGTGGGTCACCCCGACCCGAAGGGGGGTGACAAAAGACAGAGGGGGGGTGGGGGTAATGGCCGCCTCTGCCAGACACACCACGTGGTAATTATTAAGGGGGGGGTGGGTCACCCCGACCCGAAGGGGGGTGACAAAAGGCAGAGGGGGGGTGGGGGTAATGGCCGCCTCTGCCGGACACACCACGTGGTAATTATTAAGGGTGGGGGGGGGGGGGTGGGTCACCCTGACCCGAAGGGCAACCAACGGTCGTTGACAGTCGTTTGGGAGACGCGCGGTCATTATTACGGGTGGGGGTGGGGGGGGGGGGGGGGCATTGGAGGGTCCCTGGAGATCAGAGGCAGTGTGACAGATGTGTTTTATTCATGCGCTACCACTCATCTACTGTCAACGGTCGTGCGTGACAAAAGGCAGAGGGGGTAATAGCGGCCTCTACCGGACACACGCGGTAATCATTAAGGGGGAGGGCCACCCTGACCCGAAGGGCAACGCAAGGGTTAACCGGATGCCATGACATAGCGACATCTGCTGCCCCAAAAAGGAGGAGGGTGCGCGAAAATGCAACACAAAAATCCTCACCAAATACACATACGCTGTGTACTGGCTTGTGTACCTGGTTGGTCAGAAGGTGGTTTCTGAGCAAAGGAAAAAGGCCCTGTAAACGCATGAAATGTGCCATATTATCCCTGACATAATTACCAAGCATGTCAGTCTCTACCATTGAATGTACCAAAAGCCAAAGCTCAGGCTCATCCCCAGAATCACAATCGGGACCCTTTGCTGAACATGTAGGTTGCACTACAGGTTTATCCGTCACATATGCCAGGTTGTCTTCATCTATTATCTTTATAAATCTGTTCTTCCTCTCCCTAACAGATACATCCTGCTCTCGGGTACACTGTAAAAGGTGTGAGGTCCACCATACAATGTCGCCGCAATGACATGGGCACGATCATGAACGTACTGGAGAACTGTCCTTTCTTTGGCCTGTTGGACAAGAGGGCTGTGGGCAACATTCAGATTCTGAGATCCCCCGATCACACATGGCTGCCCAACAACCTTCCCTGTAACCTTATGTCTGATATGACGCCATCGGATGGAGTTCATATGATTGTGGCTTTTACGTGTACTCCCCAACCAAACTATCCCATAAGAACCATAAGGCCTCGAAATGAAGTCTTCACTATCCGCATAGATCTATACTCGGGCGATAAAGGGGTTCGTGTGCTCAATGTCCGTAGGAGCCGGGAATTTAATCTCTTGTTGATGGTGGTGGACCCCACAAAGACAGTAAGGGAATCGTTAAAAGATGACGGTCGTTTCAACTCAGAAGTACTTGAGGGTCGCTACACTCACCTCAAATCTACACACGGGTTGGTCCCCGCTGATCAATTTGGAGACGTTCTGGAACGTAATTGTA
Source organism: Pagrus pagrus (assembly GCF_965226575.1). Classification (NCBI taxonomy): domain Eukaryota; kingdom Metazoa; phylum Chordata; class Actinopteri; order Spariformes; family Sparidae; genus Pagrus; species Pagrus pagrus. The sequence goes on from NW_028175328.1 coordinate 152,631, forward strand.
CGTACGGGATACATTGCAAACCACCAATTGGTTTTCGGTCCTATCAGTGAACATATAGAGCCACACTGGCAGTCTGAAGACGCATGAGAAGATTCCCGAATAGCTGGGACTACGGTGAACAAAGAAGCGCACACATGTCTCATCATCGTCATCAGACATTCACACTTGTTTCTCTGGCCAAGCATCCCCAACTTTGCCGTCCTGGCTGTGTCACATGTTGGATGTTTTTCAAATGATGATGTTGATGTTGATGTTGATGTATGATGTTTATGAACCCCAATAAATTATTCCCGTGCATAAAGTATAGCGTGTGGTGTCTACGTAAATTGTGTCTCAAGGTAACCCAAGAGGAAAAGCTCAACCTCAGTCTAGAGTGTGGTGCTACCTTTACTATACGTTTGCGTTTGGTTTTCTGTCCTATAAGCGGGCGCATTTGGTTGCAGTCACGCGTTGTCACACAGAGTCTTTACCGTCCCCTATGGACTGGTGGAGGCGAGTTCAGAGATATCTAACCACCGCTGAAACATCCTACCTCAGTAATGTAGACAAATGGCAACAATAGTCGTAACTTCACCAGTCTGAACCAGAGGCAAAGACATATCGACCATTGCCGCACACCAACCACCTGATACCATGAACGTCCTCCGAGTAAAACGACTCGACTACATAAAAGATTCATTTGGTAACATGGATAAAGTGCACGCCGTTACAGGAGTTCTCTATGCCTATGGGAGGATAACATTCGAAGACATGGAGAATATCCACTCTATGGAGGATGCTCGTGACAAGACCAAGTTCTTAATCGATAATGCTCTGGGGAAGGGAGACGGTACCAGCAATGTGTTCATGAGAACCTGGGAGAACTTCCTATATGGACGTACATACTCCTCCCCGTATGATGGTATGTCGCCTAAGGAAATATTTGCCATCTTGGAGAATCTCACCAGTGAGGAGATGAAGATGTTCAAGTTTCACTTGGGTCGCATAGAACTCCACTGGCGAAGACCCATAAGTGACAGTGAATTGTGTCGTACGGTTGATATAACCCAGCTAGCAGACACCATCTCGCGGCGCTTAGCAGATGACGCACGAGATGTGATGATAACCCTGATGAAAGATATCAAGCGCGATGACTTGGTGGAAGAAATCACTTTGAAATACTGACTGCCGCCAGCGCCTATAGTCAGCCAAAAACTGACTCTTTTTTTTTCTGGATGCAGCGAAGCTACCGACGTAAACGCGGCATTGATGATATGTTGAATAAAAGAGTCTAACCAAAACTTATCAACCTTTAGTTTGTCATTCTGTACATGATACGTTAGTTGACCATCTTCGGCTAAGACAGCAGACTGAAGTGTGGTGAAGCTAGTTCGGAGATATACAACCACAACTGAAAAAATCCTACCGTGGTAATGTATAAAAAGGCAACGTTAACCTTAACCTCACCAGTCTGAAGCACGTGCAAAGATACATCGACCATTGCCGCAGACCAACCAACCAACCAACCACCTGATACCATGAACATCCTCCGAGGAAAACGACTCGACTACATAAGAGATTCATTTGGTTACATGCGTAGAGTACAGACTGTTACAGGAATTCTCTGTATGTACGGGAGGCTAACACTCCAAGAGAAGGAGCATGTCAACTCTATGGAGGATGTGTGTGAAAGGACCAAGTTCTTAATCGATAATGCTCTGGGGAAGGGCAATGGTACCAGCAATGTGTTCATGAGAATCTGGGAGGAACACCTATATGGACGCACATTCTCCTCACCATATGATGGTATGTCACCTGAGGAAATAATTGCCGTCCTGGAGAAGCTTACCAGTGAGGAAGTGGAGATGGTCAAGTTTCACTTGGGTCTAATACAACTCCACTGGCAAGTACCCATAAGTCACAGTGCATTGGATGATATGGTTGATATAACCCAGCTAGCAGACGCCATCTCGCGGCGCTTAGTAGATGACGCACGAGATGTGATGATAACCCTGATGAAAGATATCAAGCGTGATGACTTGGTGGAAGAAATCACTTTGAAAAACTGACTTTTTTTCCCTCCTGGATGCAGCAAAGCTGCCGATGTAAATGCAGCCACTGTGATGGAGAATGTGGTGAATGGAATCGAGGACCTTGACAGAGAAACTCTGAAATAGGTTCATATGGACTTTGCGTCTACCATGCAGTACCTCTAAACACATCGAGACTGCCACTGACCTCACACGAGTACTCACGGAACACGTGGAGCCTGACACGCTCACATACCTGAAAACCATCTACAAGACACCGACTGGGACTGCACAAAACCGACTCGGCCACCGGACTGAACACGTACACGCTTTGGCTGAGTGGCTGACCATTCTTTACAATTACGAATAAAGGATTACAATGATGCCACTTTGACATATTTGTTACACTCTAGACTGTTGATTTCTTCTACATGTATTCCATTGATGACATGCACAATAAAAGACTCTGATAAAACCTTCGCCTTCCACTGTCTGTCTCTTATATGATACATAACAAAGTGAACATATTCAGAGGTTAACATGGATGTAGGGTGATAAGAATATATATGGGAAGACATAGTCACTGACTTGTCAAAGTGTGTACAGCGGCGGGATTAGTCCTCTCGAGTTTTATTTCATATATAGCCGTAGTTGACACTGACCCTGAATGAGGTCCAAATATTACATTTCATACGCCTGTAGTTGTCACTGACCCGTCCAAACACATATCACTTTATTTCATGTTCCTTTTGTTGTGGTGTACAACAAAGAAAACACAACACAGATAGATACGTCTGGAAAAATCTCAACCTTTATTTTGTTATTCTGTACATGATGCATTTGGGGGCCATCTTCGGCTAAGACAGCAGACTAAAGTGTGGTAATACATTTGTTATACAATGTTCGTGGTTGGTTTTCTATCGTATTCTCGATAGGCGTCGTGAACGCTCACTTTGCTGACAGGTTGTCTCATGTCATCCAGGTCTCGTTGCACAGCCAGAGTTAACACCTGCCTGTTGATATAAGCAGACGCGTTTAGTTGCAGTCCCACGTTGTCACACAGAGTCTTTACGGCCCCTATCAACTTCTGCACATCGAGTCTTCCTCGAAGCGCTCCCAGTAGGTACCGCAGGTCGGCTCTTTGCATTTCGGTGGAGGTCAGTTCGTTCTTGAACTTGAGATATTCGGCGTTTTCCCTTGAGGTTGTGTTCAGGGACTCCTTGAGAAGAACTATGTTTGCGTCTAGGCTTGCTATGGATCTCGAGACAGTGTTTATTGCAATGTCCACCTCGGCCTCCTCTTTCTTCCTTATCAGGGTTAGGTTTTTCTCTTGTTCCAGCGGGTGCATGTACAGGGAGGTGAAAAAGTTTACCCCGCAGGAAAGTACAAAGTCTGTCAAGGCACACAATCCCCGGGCTATGCTACACGCGAAGCCACTGCTGCACATTTTTGGAGTGGAGTGGAGTGAGGGGGGAGGAGGGGTCTTCTGTGTTCAAGGAAACTCTCTGGCCATTGCCAGTAAAGCTTTCCCCCGTCTAATAAGGGTGTACATCTTAACACTGGAGGATTCGAGAGTACCGCGTGCTTTCGAATATCCTGTTGAAAATAGGATTGATTATATGCGAGGTAGTCTGGATTGGATTGCAGGCGAATATCCCAGTTCCGCTGATTCTGGGTGCTAGCCTGTCGACCAACGTTTCGCGGGTCACGTCGCCGGCACACATGAGTTTCTTGTCGGATGTCAACCCTATACTGTAAGTACCGCTGAAGGCCACCCCCAGCGTCGGCTGCATTATGTCGGTGGCGCGCTTGTCTCCGTTGACTCTCTCCACAGTATCTTTGAACGGGTCTCCGATGGGATCGAGTACACCCTTCTCAAATTCGACCATGTGAAGGGTGTTACAGAACAGCTTATGATTACTGTGCTCCTTGAGACGATGTCTGCCGCCGGTGTGCTTATTACCCCTGAGCACCGAACTGAAGGGATGTAGCAGAGTTGGCATACAGGTGTACGCTTCAGCTCGCATCATAGGGTCCACTGCGACGACCCCGTTGAGTCTTTCGGAGCGACCGGTCGTGAAGATGTACGGTCTACGGTACCCGCTCGCGCTCTCGGACTCGGGACAGAACCCGTTGAAGGTGTCCGCTACCACCATGTCAAAGGGACTGCCGGTGTTGATGTGCACGTCTCCTCCTCGTACGTCTTTCATGTACAGATTGGGGATGTACACCCCGGGTGATTCTAGCGTCTCTGGTATCACAGTGGACTCGCAGTATTGGTTGACCGTGTGCACCTGATGGGTGTTGTGGGCCGTGGGTTTGCAGACAATCTCAGTGCCTAGCGTGTACAGAGCGGACTTTTGCTGCATGAGGGCGACGCCGCATCCCGTGAAACGTACACCCCTGAACAGTAGGTAGGACATGCCCGAGTAGTATTTCGTGTCGTAGTGATTTTGTATGACGCTGTGTGTCAACAGGGTGCTGTAATGAATCCCCAGTAACACTTTGGCTAGGTTGTTGCTGATGCCCGCAAGGTTCTGCAGTCTGATCGCCCACATGTAGGTGACGACGGACGTCTCGTCAAATCCCGTGTCGGTGCAGTACTCGTGTTTCAGTGCTGTAGGTTCAAAGTGTTCGCTGACGTCGACCGCTTGCTGCTGCGCAACCTTGGAGAAGTAACAGGTGCCGTTCAAACGAGCCACGGTGAGAATCTTGCCATTGGTCAGTTTCAACTCGTTGGTTAGATTTGGGTCTTGTTCTCTGTATTGGATGATGGTGCGGGTAGTGGCGTTAGGTACAGACTTTTCATTGCGGTACACTCGAGCTCCTAGGGCTGGGAGGATGATCCAGTACATGAGATTGCAATAGTCTACCTCGTCCAAGGTGAAGGTTCGTGGGTAGCCGTAGTCCGTAATCGCAGAGCTGTCGCTTGACGTGACGTTAAAACACGATGGCATGGAGGCTATCACAGAGTTGTTTCTATTCCCGACTATACCCTTCAACAGTCCAATCAGACCGTTCATCAATCCCTCCACTTGTACCAATACGGTACGTTCCTGCGCGACAATGGTGCCTGCCATCTCTTTCTCCGTGAGAACGCGCCGTATGTAAACGGCGCAAATGGGGTCGGCCAGCCA